>NW_020683404.1:0-5696 GCF_002925995.2 Terrapene triunguis
ACCTAATTAATGTGCTCAGTGAACCAAAGCCTCCCTTGGTGTAACTCATGCCCTGGGGATTAATTTCGCCCACTCTTTCCAACTGTGTTATTAAATGATGCAATTTCTACCAGAGTTACAGAGTATGAGGTTAGGGGTAGATTTCATCCTGCTGTTTTCAGTGCAAGCAGGGTGCTGCGTAGAGCTGATCCACAAAGGGGGTTTGTTTGTGGAGACTGAAAGCTTTTGGCTGAAAACTTAACATTTTGGCTTGGAAATACCACCGGGTTTGCATCCGATACCACACACCACCAATCTGTTCCATGGGCCAGGCTCCCAGGCTGGGCTACATCCCCCATGATGCGTGATGGTCTCTCCTCTTGCTGAACTGCCCTGGAATATCACCAGAGTCCCACCGCCATGGTTTAGGGAGGAAGGACGTTTGGCCTTTTGGATGGAAATCTTATAATTTCCAGGGAAAATATAATTTCATGGAAAAAATAGTTGAATTGAAAATCCAATTTCCCATCAAAAAAACTTCTCAAGAAAAATTGTCTACCAGCCTTATAACAAGTCTGTAATAAAAGGAACATAATGTTAGATACAGCTGAAACGTACTAACTGTTTCAGAATCACATTATTATCCTGACCCCAATAGGTGAAATGTAAAACCTGTTAGCCATGTCCTGTGTTAGCCAACGGTCAGACTAGAAGTCATGAATCTATGGAAAATCTGTGTCACTTAAATGAAGTCAATGAGCCAATCCCCAGATGGTGTAAATTGACATAGCTTCATGGAAGTCAATGGCCCAGATCCCTCACTGGTGTCAATCACTGTAGCTCTGCTGAACTCCTGGCTGGCTAAAGGAAACTGCAGCACCATGGACAGCTCAGAACTGGCAGGGACTGGGGGAGTGAGAAAACGCTCCTGGCTGGCTGCTGGGCCTGAACGTACATTTGCCCTTAGGTAAAGGTGAAGCATTAGTCAAGGCTGGGGCTATGTGGCAGTAGCCCAAGGGAGCTGAAAGCAGTTTAGTTAAGGGGACACAGTGATGTGTGGCTGCTATTCTTAGGGTCCGTGATCTGGGACCTTGAGTAGTGCTTAGGCCACTGAGGAAGTGGCCTTCAATTGGACAACATTAAAAGGGATCCAAACTACTTAGTGGCTTAGCTGGAAGCTTTGGGGGTATGGCCAGACACCAGGGCTGGGACTGTTTAAAGACTATGGACACACCCAACCAGAAGGGGTGATTGTGAGAGGTGGGTGCCACACTGCTACCGACCCCTAAAGTCATTAAAGGGGTCCCTTAGAGATTGTCCTAACAGCAACCCCTTGTCCATACCCAGAAACCCGGTCAAGCTAGGGAAGAGAGAATGTGCATTATCCCCCTGCCCTCTAGCTCTCTCTCTCCCCGTTGATTCACTGCATGTGAAGGGATAAAGGAAGAAGTGCTTGGACTGGGGGAGGGGTCCTGACCTAAGAAGTTTGGTCAGTAAGACTGCTGAAAGCATGTGGGGATAAAACTTTTGCTTTGAATTTCACATTGTTTGTTAAGTTAGACACTAAGTTGCATTTTAGCTTTATTTTTCTTGTAACCATGTCTGACTTCTTTGCCTCCTTATTTGTACTCACTTAAAATCTATCTTTGTAGTCAATGAACTTGTTTAATTGTTTTATCTAATCCAGTGTGTTTAAACTGAAGTGTCGGGGAAAGTTTCCTTAAGGCGTCCTTCACCTCCATGTTCTTCAGGCTGTAGATGAGGGGCTTCACCATGAGGATCACCAGCGTGTAAAACACTGAAGCCATTTTGTCTGTGTCCATGGAATAGCTGGAGGTGGGATGTAAATACATGAAGAGGAGGGTGCCATGAAACAGGACCACAGTGGTCAAGTGGAAAGTGCAGGTGGAGAAGGCTTTGCGCCGGCCGTCAGTGGAGCAGATCTGCAGGATGGTGGAGGTGATATAGACATAGGAGAGGAGAACAGTCACAAGGCTGCTCACTACAATGCAGCACATGAAAGCAAACATCACAATCTCATTGATGCGGGTGTCAGAGCAGGAGAGCGCCAGCAGCGGGGGGATGTCACAGAAGAAATGATTGATGATGTTGGAGCTGCAGAATGACAGCCAAAATGTACAACACGTGTGTATCATTGAATCCGCCCACCCTACGGCATACACCCCAGCCATCAGCTGGTTACAAAGCTGCCTGGACCGCACGTGTGATTTGTAATGTACCTTCACGAAGGAATCCCTCGAATAGCTAAAAAGTCAGTATTGGAGACAACGAGAGACATCCTCTGTGCAGTTGGGAGACACACATACATGCTGACTGTAACGGAGAAGACAGCATCGCTGAATAGATCGAGGGGCTGAGTTGTCATGCTCTTACATACAGGTTTTACACCACTGTTACTCAATTGCCATGTGTGGACAAGCTTGTCTAGTGGATTGGGCACTTGCTGAGCACTTTGGATTTTGGGGCTCAGTTCCTGGCTGAACTGCATACATCCCAGGTTCACCTAAGGATAGACATATCTCGCTGTGCCTCAGCTTGTCATCTGTAAAATGGGGATAATGCAGCCCTGCCTATCAGGGATGTTGTCAGGATACATACATTAAAGATTGTGAGGTGATGGGAGGTACTGTGGTGATGAGGCCATACAAGGACCTGAACACATTCATGAACCTTCACAGCACCCTTATAAGGCAGGCAAGAATAATTACTCCTATTCAGAAGTGGGTCAAGCGAGGCAGAAAGAGTTTAGGGCCCCCTCTTTCATATCTGTCCAAGAGAGACTCATAATTAGCAGGTGCCTTTGAAAATGCTGCCTCCGGTTAGTCAGAATGCGAAGAGGCAAATATGTTTTATATGGGATGAGAGATTATTTTATTCCAACCAAATCCACCCATTCTTAAATAGATGTGATAGATGTATAAATAGATGTCAGCAACAAATCAGCAAAGTGAAAATAACACTGCTAATATTGTCCCTTTATACATGTAGATAGATAGATAGATAGATTATATGTGAACCCTTGAGTGAAATCTATCTACCTACTTTTACTGCATGTGTCATCAGATACCAGAGCACTTTATGAGTTCTTTAGCATTGCCTGCTGAGGCTAAGAACAACAATGCTGAGTGTTCGGACGGTCCACTCCCTTAGCCCTTTAACCCCAAGATTCACAAAGGGCCTTGAAGTTGAAAGGCTCCATAACCCATTCTACTCATAATCAGGGGCATACGTGGGATTTAAATGTGACTATTGGGGGGGGACACTTTAAAGACTGACCCCCCACCCAATGCCCCCAGGCCCTGGTGGCTCCCTGCCATGTCCCATTCACAGTACCCTGAGCTGTAATGTTCCCTGAATCCCTGCTCTTCAGAGTCTAGAATATTTTCCAGTAGACCTAAAAGCAAGAACTCACAGTAAACATGGCGATGTGGTATAAATATGTTATGTGGGATATGACTTTTTTTTCCTGTTTATTTCTCTTTTACAAAAAATGCCACCCTGCCTCCCCACCCTGAGATGCCATTTTGGTATTCAGTTCACTGTCCCAGAGGTTTCAGAGGAGTAGCCGTGTTAGTCTGTATCAGTAAAAACAACAAGGAGTCCTTGTGGCACCTTAGAGACTAACAAATGTATTTGTGCATAAGCTTTTGTGGGCTATAACCCACTTCATCAGATGCATGGAGTGGAAAATACAGTAAGCAGGTATAAATATACAGCACATGAAAAGGTGGGAGTTGCCTTACCGAGAGGGGAGGTCAGTGCTAACGAGGCCAATTCAATTAGGGTTGATGTGGCCCATTCCCAATAGTTGACAAGAAGGGGTGAATATCAACAGAGGGAAAATTACTTTTTGTGGTGCTAATGAGGCCAATTCAATCAAGGTGGATGTGGCCCATTCCCAGCAGTTGACAAGAAGGGGTGAGTATCAATAGAGGGAAAATAAGTTTGTAGTGACCCAGCCACTCCCAGTCTTTATTATTCAGGCTTAATTTGATGGTGTCAAGTTTGCAAATTATTTCCAGTTCTGCAAGTTTCTTGTTGAAGTCTGGTTTTGAAGTTTTTTTTGTTGAAGAATGCCGACTTTTAAATCTGTTATTGAGTGTCAAGGGAGCTTGAAGTGCTCGCCTACTGGTTTTTGAATGTTACAATTCTTGATGTCTGATTTGTGTCCATTTATTCTTTTGCTTAGAGACTATCTGGTTTGGCCAATGTACATGGCAGAGGGGCATTGCTGGCAGTGTCCACAAACATTGCGCTCTCATAGAAACTTTACATTTGCTCTTACTTGTGTTGTTGTTCTCTTAACCTAAAATAAAGGCCATTCTGAGTGAAAGCCTCTTTCCATGCTTGGTGCATGGACAACAAGCCAGGTGGCAATCTCGACAACTGATTTTGACCACACAGAACACATAAAGGACAGCAGAGATCCAGCATGGTGTGTGAACTTCCCTTTGGTTCTGCCACAGAAATCCTGCACTCCACACTTGCAACTGTATAATGAAACCAACTCCTTGGCAAAGGAGAGGGAGATGGATTAGGTGCCCTATTTCTCTCTCAACACAGACAATTGCGTACTTGCAAAGCACATCACATATATGTGTATATTTATACGTGTGAAACGGGTATCTTTGTAACCCTAACAACCCCTCAGTGCCCACTGGCAAAGATCTCATTCCTGCTTCCATTCCCCTGAGGCCAGAAAGAGATGGCTGAAGCATTGCTTTAGCACAGCTCCAAATCCGTGTTCATAGGTTGGTTGGGAGACTATGATCTAGGCTACGTCATGACCCTCATAGTTCTCCTGGTTAGATCTCTATTGTTAGAGAGACATAAAGATATGACCTAAATTGGTGCTAATCACAGAGGTCCTGTCTAGAATGATTCTTCAATGGCCAATATCCATTGTGTGTGACCAGCCATTAGTTGTCTTCAGTTAAGGCCAGTGTCCAACAAAATCAATGGAAAATCACCTTGTGGACTTCAGAGTTTTTGCGTTAATCCTTGGTATACAGGACTTAACCTTTGGATTTCTGCTCCAGATGATATTGTGACAACTGTGACACAGGGCCAGGGCCTGTGACAAAACTGGGGCAATGGGATTTCACCGCAGGATCAGTTCTTGAAGACACCCTGGCTGCACTGGATGATTAGAGTTTGGAGGAAATGCCTGGTGACATGGCCCCTGCTGCTTACATTCCAGGATGCCGCTTGTATTCCACCCCATGTTTAGTTTGGGACCCCCATTGGTGTGGAAGAGGAACCCAGAAACTTTGGGAAGTCTAGCAGTACCACTGGTGCTGCGACATCCTGCCTTGCGCTCCAGCCCCTTGATACATTCATAGTGAAATGTAGCCCACTAGTCAAGGTGCATATCCGACCTTCCTATGTGCCAAAGTGGCTCTTTAGTTCAAGCTGTGCCAGCTCCTGCCTTTACTTATGGAGATCCCTGATTAAACTCTTCATGTGTCAGTCCAGATGGAAGCTGTCACAAAGGCAGTCTTGGAACCAGGTGGTCAAGGATATAGACTATATTTTTCCTTCATCTGCCTTTGCAATATCTGTACATGGGGATCAGGAAAGAAGGCTTGGTACCCTCTCTTCTACTTACGCAGTATTCCACGTATTTGTCCGTTATGAGAGATGAGTGACTGTCATAACTATGAAGGGAAGGGTAACAGCTCTCTGTGTACAGAGAC
>NW_020683405.1:0-2095 GCF_002925995.2 Terrapene triunguis
AGACAACATACCACGGCAAGCATGGAGCCCGCTCAGCTCAGCTCACCATCACCATATGTCATCTGGGTGCCGGCAGACGTGGGACTGCATTGCTACACAGCAGCAGCAGCTAACTGCCTTTTGGCGGTAGACGGTGCAGCATGACTGGTAGCCTTCATTGGCGATCTGGGTGCTGGCAGCCGTAGGGCTGCATTGCACCAGCCCCCTTGCTTTTTGCCTTTTGGCAGTAGATGGTATATTATGACTGGTATCCATCGTCGTCATATTGCAGTGGCTGTCAATCATGGGCACCTGGGCAGACGTGCTCAGTCCTATTGAACTGTCTTGACGATGATGGCTATCAGTTGTAGTATGCTATTTTCTGCCAAGCGCCCTGTTGGATCATCGCACATTAGCAGAGTCTTCCCTGAGCAGCAGATCGTGCAATAGGCCTGAAGGCTACTGCCAAGCGCCCAGTATTTGCTGCCAAGCACCCAGAAGATGCCGAGGGCTATCAGTCATGCTGCACCGTCATCTTAAGATGTAAAAAATAGATTTGTTCTGTATTCATTAGCTTCCCCCTCCCGCCGTGAAATCAACGGCCTGCTAAACCCAGGGTTTTGAGTTCAATCTTGGGGGGGGGCCATTCTGTGTGACAGTTGTTTGTGTTTCTCCCTGATGCACAGCCGCCTTTGTTGATTTTAATTCCCTGTACCTGTACGCCATGTCGTCACTCGCCCCTCCCTCCCTCCCTCCCTCCTTCCCCTGGTCCGTCAAATACTAGTTTCGCGCCTTTTTTCAGACCAGACGCCATAGCTAGCACTGGGATCATGGAGCCCGCTCAGATCACCGCGGCAATTATGAGCACTATGAACACCACGCGCATTGTCCTGGAGTATATGCAGAGCCAGGACATGCCAAAGCAAAACCAGGACCAGCCGAGGAGGCGATTGCAGCGCGGCCACGAGAGTGATGAGGAAATTGACATGGACATAGACCTCTCACAAGGCACAGGCCCCAGCAATGTGGAAATCATGGTGTTCCTGGGGCAGGTTTATGCCGTGGAACGCTGATTCTGGGCCCGGGAAACAAGCACAGACTGGTGGGACCACATCGTGCTGCAGGTGTGGGACGATTCCCAGTGGCTGCGAAATTTTCTCATGCGTAAGGGCACTTTCATGGAACTTTGTGACTTGCTTTCGCCTGCCCTGAAGCGCCAGAATACCAGGATGAGAGCAGCCCTCACAGTTGAGAAGCGAGTGGCGATAGCCCTGTGGAAGCTTGCAACGCCAGACAGCTACCGGTCAGTCGGGAATCAATTTGGAGTGGGCAAATCTACTGTGGGGGCTGCTGTGATCCAAGTTGCCAGGGCAATGAAAGACCTGGTGATATCAAGGGTAGTGACTCTGGGAAACGTGCAGGCCATAGTGGATGGCTTTGCTTCAATGGGATTCCCAAACTGTGGTGGGGCGATAGACGGAACCCATATCCCTATCTTGTCACCGGAGCACCAAGCCACCGAGTACATAAACCACAAGGGGTACTTTTCAATGCTGCTGCAAGCCCTGGTGGATCACAAGGGACGTTTCACCAACATCAATGTGGGCTGGCTGGGAAGGGTACATGATGCTCGCGTCTTCAGGCACTCTGCTCTGTTTCGAAAGCTGGAGGAAGGGACTTTCTTCCCGGACCAGAAAATAACCATTGGGGATGTTGAAATGCCTATCGTGATCCTTGGGGACCCAGCCTACCCCTTAATGCCATGGCTCATGAAGCCGTACACAGGCAGCCTGGACAGGAGTCAGGACCTGTTCAACTACAGGCTGAGCAAGTGCCGAATGGTGGTGGAATGTGCATTTGAACATTTAAAAGCGCGCTGGTGCAGCTTACTGACTCGCTCAGACCTTAGCGAAAAGAATATCCCCATTGTTATTGCTGCTTGCTGTGCGCTCAACAATATCTGTGAGAGTAAGGGGGAGACATTTATGGCGGGGTGGGAAGTTGAGGCAAATCGCCTGGCTGCTGATTACGCGCAGCCAGACACCAGGGCGGTTAGAGGAGCACAGCAGGGCGCGGTGCGCATCAGAGAAGCTTTGAAAACGAGTTTTGTGACTGG
>NW_020683406.1:0-2328 GCF_002925995.2 Terrapene triunguis
CCCCCCACCCAGCCCTGCGGCAGCTCCTCGCCCCCCCTCCGCCCTGAGGTAGGGTTACCATCCATCCGTATTTCCCCGGACATGTCCGGCTTTTGCGTCTCTAAATAGCCGTCCGGGAGGAATTGGTAACAAGGTTAAAAGGTCCGGGATTTTTCCCCTCCCCTCTCTCCCTCCCTTCCATGCAGAGTGCGGCTGCTGATTGGGCGGCTGGGCCGGATTGAGCCACTCCCATTGGCCTCCAGCAGCCAGAGCCCTCCCCTGCTCCCCCCTGCTGCCTGCAGCGGTGTTTTGCCTACACGTGGACATGAGTATGGTAAGGGGAGTCCCAGGGGGCAGTCAGGGAGCGGGGGAGTGTTGGATGGGTCCCCGGCCCCTCCACCTGCCACCCCCCCTCCACGCATCCCCCCGCCGTGAGTCCCCCCCCCCACCTGCCTCTCCCATGCCTGCTTGTACTGCCAGAGCCAGCAGCAACTGCTGTCTGCTGCCCCCGGGTCCTAGTGCCCCCCATCCACAAATGGCAAGACAGGCTGCCCTTACCCTGCCCTTCCACCCTAGCCCTGAGCCTCTCCAACGCCCCAAACCCCTCATCCCCAGCCCCAACCCTCATCCCCCCGCACCCTAATCCTCTGCTCCATCCATGAGCCGCCTCCTGTATCATGAACCCCTCAGCCCCAACCCTCATCCTCCCGCACCCTAATCCTCTGCCCCAGCCCTGAGCCCCCTCCTGCATCATGAACCCCTCATCCTCAGCCCCAACCCTCAGCCCCCTGCACCCTAATCCTCTGCTCCATCCCAGAGCCCCCTCCTGCATCATGAACCCCTCATCCTCAGACCCAACCCTCATCCCCCCACCCCCTATTCCTCTGCCCCAGCCCTGAGCCCCCTCCTGCATCATGAACCCCTCATCCTCAGCCCCACAGCCCTCACCCTTGCACCCCTCCTATCCCCAAACTCCCAAACCCCCTCCCCCTTCCCACACCCCCCCTCCTGCCCTCAAACTCCCTCCCAAAGCCTGCACCCCCTCCCTTTGCACCACCTCCCACCCCCAAACTCCATCCCAGAGTCTGCACTCCTCACCCCCTCCTGCACACCCACCCCCTGCCCCAGCCCAGAGCCTGCACCCAGCACCCAAACTCTATCCCAGAGCCTGCGCCCCTCCTGCACCCTAGACTTCCTCCCCCCACCCAGGACCTGCACCCCAGACTTCCTCCCCCCACCCAATCCCCCTCCCAGAGCCTTAGGCAGGTGGGGGGGGGCGGGTTCTGGCACCACCAAAATTTCTACAACCCTGCCACCCATGCGAGTGGATAAGCGTCGGGGCAGTCAGGGGACAGGTAAGTTCCTAGGGGGGCAGTTAGGGTGGGGGGTTCTCAGCAGGGGGCAGTCAGGGGACAAGAAGCGGGGAGTTGGGGGTTTTGAGGGGGGCAGTCAGGGGGTGGGAAGTGGGAGGGAGTGGATGGGGCGGGGGCGGGGCTAGGGCAGGGCTCCTTCCCCCCCCCAGTGTCCTCTTTTTTGATTGTGGAAATATGGTACCCCCCCCCGGGGCCCCCCCCCCCCCGCGGCACCCCCCCCCCCCCCCCCCGGGGAGCCGTGCGGCAGCTCCCCACCCCAACCCTCCCAGGCTTGCGGGGCCAAACAGCTGATTGGCGCCGCAAGCCCGGGAGGCGGGAGAAGTGGAGCAGAGACGGCGTGCTCGGGGAGGGGGCGTAGCAGAGGTGAGCTGGGGTGGGGAGCCCTGCGACAGCTCCCCCCCCGCCCTGAGGCACTCCCCTCCCGCGGCAGCTCCCCACCCCCCCTGGTCCGAGCACACCACCCCCGCTCTAACTCTCCTCCCCTCCCAGGCTTGCGGCGCCAAACAGGTGATTGGCGCCGCAAGCCTGGGAGGCGAGAGAAGTGGAGCAGGCGCTGCGCTGGGAAAGGGAGTCTGAGCCACACGTGTCAGCATGCCGCCGGCAGCCCAGCCCAGGAACACTGTAAAAAAAAAATTGGGGGCACTGCTTTTTGGCACCCCCAAATCTTGGCGCCCTAGGCAACAGCCTAGTTTGCCTTAATGGTAGCACCGGCCCTGCCCAGACTCCAAAATGGAAGAGAGGAGGTACTGATCCAGTCGCAAAGGCTGTCACCCATGGGCACACGGGTCTTCAAATGACTGCGGCACAGGTGTGTGTGGGGGGACTAACACACTAGCTCTTCAGTCAGGAGAGACAGGTTTAGGTTACACACGGAGTGTGAATGGTGGTCTCCAATGGAGACGTGCAGCCAGGGTGATCTGCATACATTAGTAGAACCCAGTCATATTAACCTCCAGATACAGGTACACTGGTTAGG
>NW_020683407.1:0-1962 GCF_002925995.2 Terrapene triunguis
CAGCAGGTAAATAAAACTGGCCCGGCCCGCCAGGGTGCTTACCCTGGCGAGCCGCCTGCCTAACGTTGCCGACCCCTGCTCTACACTAATAATACACTGCAGTGCCACTGAATTAAGTTCAATCATCTACAAAAAATCAGGAATCATCTTAGTTTGCAGCAAGGGAGCTTCAAGTTAGCTATTAGGAAAAACTTTCTTACTGTAAGGATAGCTAAGCACTGGAACAGGTTATCTAGGGAGGCTGTGGAATCCCCATCACTGGACATTTTAAAGAACAGGTTAGACAACAGGTTAGACACCCATCAGGGATGGTCTATGTATACTTACACCTGCCTCAGTACAGGGGGATGGACTACTACAGGGGTCGGCAACCTTTGGCACGCGGCTCACCAGGGTAAATACCCTGGTGGGCCGGGCCGGTTTGTTTACCTGCCGTGTCCGCAGGTTTGGCCGATCACAGCTCACACTGGCCGCGGTTCGCCGCTCCAGGCAAATGGGGGCTGCAGGAAGCAGTGCAGGCTGAGGGATGTGCTGGCCGCCACTTCCCGCCGCCCCTGAGGATGCGGCAGGTAAACAAACCGGCCCGGCCTGCCAGGGTGCTTACCCTGGCGAGCCGCATGCCAAAGGTTGCCGACCCCTGGACTACTAGATGATATTCTGAGGTCCCTTCCAGCCCTTCTATGATTCTACTTTAATGTTTCTGTTTCACTATGTATTCAAATGAGGAGTGGTGACAAGGAGCTTTCACTAACCCTTCCTGCTTTTTAATGTGGGTGTATTTTATGCACATTGAATCAAACAAGCAGGTAGGCATTCTGGAGTCTTGCAATACAGAGGCATCTGGTTAACAGTTGAACAGGTGTTGCAAATATGTTCACACAGTTGTCAATTTTATTTTATTTTTGCACACCAGCATTATGTAGACTCCATTCTTTTGTTTTTATTTTCTGATGAAGTCTTTGGCTTCCTTCTTTCTTTAGTTCTAGGTATTTTTTTAAATTGTAGTTTTTCTATGGGGGCTCAGCCAACTTGATTAAATAACAACACAGAAGTTCATTTGTTACCATAAATGTGATTGCTATATTTGAAGTTAGGTTGGTGGTCTCAGACTAGCCTTTTTTTCCTCATGGGAGGTCCTCATCACAAAATACTACTGGTACAATGGGCAAAAATAGGCACCCATATTGACAGCCACCACCTTTACAAAGGGCTCTGAGGCTAAAGTGAATGAGCATTGGAGACAACTATCTATTACCCCAAAGTTAATCATTCCAGTTCTGGTCTGCTGCACTCGGATGGGGATTGTGTAGGGGACCTTACTCAGATGCTGTCTGGAAAATTAAGTTATATTTATACATAAAGCAAGTGCAGCACATAGGTTGTCAACCCTTTCCTTGAAAAGAAGTTTCTGCCCTATACAAGAGCTTTCCTCAGTAGAAAATTGCCTTTAAAAATAGGAAGGAAGAGAGAAGAAAAAAAAATAGGCTTTCAGTATAAGTTGATCTAACTATAGGTCTCCAAACTGTATTTCCTACTTCACCCTCTCACCTCTCTACACCCTATTTTTCAGGGCTACAAGATGTTAGCTTTACTCATGCTAAAAGTCCCATGAGGAATAGTCTTAATGGATGAACTGTTGTACCAGACTTTAGAGACATATTCTTAACTGGTGTAAATCAGTGTAGCTGAAGTCATTGGAACTATGCCCATTCATGCTAGCTGATGATCCAGTCTCTTGAGAACAACAGAAACAAGTTACAATTTGTTTCTAAATGCATGTATATATTGTAGCTGACTTTTCCTCCTGGTTCTGTCTCCTTTAAGTCAAAAATAGGTTCCATTGGAGGATACGATGCATAAATCAGGATTCAAACCATGCTCAGTTTTTTGGGTTTTTTTTAAAGGATTTTTTGCTCCCTGACTAATTTTTAGAGAATACCAGTATAATGCTTCTGGAACTGA
>NW_020683408.1:0-5691 GCF_002925995.2 Terrapene triunguis
CTCTGTTTCTAGGCCATTAGGTGATGGTAACACTGAAGAAGTTTTAAAGTGGGATATATGTATCCTTTAGTGACTTATATTTTTGTGCAATACTCCCTGAACATGATTGATTGTGGGATCCTGGAGAGAGGTACTGTTGAGCCTTCGTTAGTCAGATATCCTGGTGACTGCAGTAGAAACAGCTAGATCGGGGGGGGGGGGGGGGGGAGACAAGGGGAAGGTTTGAACCACCAATCCACAGTACAGGAGAAGTGATCAAACTGAACTTGTACTAATCCCAGTGCTCCACAGAGCATCAAATTTTCAAAAATTCCAAATGTTTGCTTTTGCTTTGTCTGTAAAAGATGTGGATTTTTTTTTTTTTTTGAAGCGTGTTGATCTTTGAGGATTTGTCGAATTAGTGTTTAAATTTAACTATCAGTTTGGAAACTGTTCCCGTTAAGCTGGTATAACACTGTAGGCGTTCACTCTAAGGGACAGGGTGTGACTGGTAAACTTTCATTTTTATGTGCTGGTCAAATAGATAATGCTAGTGAGCAAATTAAGGGGAACAGATTTGCTGAAATATAAATAGTAAATTGGGGGAGGGGATATCCACAGAATTGCCAAGAAGCATATCAAGGCTTGTTCAGCCTTTCAACTGAATTGCATATTTGTCTGTTTTGCAGAGGAGGTGGCCAAGTTAGAGAAGCACTTAATGCTTCTCCGCCAGGAGTATGTAAAGCTGCAGAAGAAGCTAGCTGATACAGAGAGGAGATGTACTCTGTTGGCTGCCCAGTCTAACAAAGAGAATGCCAGTGACTCTTTCATCAGTCGACTTCTCACCATTGTAGCTGAGCTTTATGAGCAGGAGCAGTATAGGTAAGAAATGCATCTTGGGACTAGAAGCAATATTGAGGCAACTATAAATCTCTTCCTCACCAGCTATTTCAGATTCTGAACTCTTAAGGGGGAGGGACTGTCCTTCATTGTGTATTTGGTTAAAATCAAGTATTGGCCTGTCTGATGAATCTAATCAACCAGTTCTCTTCAAACATGGTATGCTTCAGGATAACTTAACGGGAAACTTGCGGTGTGAAGTTTGATGCTGGTGTCTTATTTTGTTCAGATAACACCTGCTTTATTTTTACAAAATAGTGTTCTTAAAACCAACCATCTCTTTAGGTTTTTCTACATGGCGTAGCAATGCAAGAGGAGTGTGATTTGTAAAGCGCTCTAACGTGGTGTGCTCTAACTCCCCACCCCCACCGACCCTGCTGGTGTCTTCTGGACGTCTCTAAATGGTACCTAATCTGACTATTAATGTGAACCTTTTTTGAGGGGGCCAGCAGGATTTGCATGGGGCAATTAGAGCGCTTTACAAATCGCATCCCTCTAGTGCGCTTTGCTGGCACTTTGTAGACAGTCCTTTATCTGAGACTTGGATGATCCTGAAAGAGCATTCCTTGTTCACTATTTGTATTGGCAACATAGTGTAGAGCTAGACTTTTGTACTATTTCTGAAGTTATTGGAAATGAAACGCAGCTTGGAGAATAAAACTGTATGCCTTGTTCCATCTTTCAGGCTCTTTTTCTTGGAACACCTCTTATTCATTTTTGCATTTGTCATATTTCATGTGGAAATTGACTTCCAGGGAATGTTTATTCCATGGATAAAACAAGGCAATGGGAACGTTTCTCTGCTACTTAATTATGATAATGCAGTGATTATACAGATTTTAAAGTTTTTAAGGCCCTGTGCAAAAGCTCAAGTCCTTCTGAATAGGAGTAACCAGGTCTTAAAGTGGAAGACCCTAGGTTTGGGTGAAATATGCTAATACATTTAAAAAAAAATAAAAAAAAACATTATCTTCTATTCTTCTGAGTAGAAGTCTGTCGCTTCCTAAAAGGATAGGACCAGAAAAGGTTCTATATTTCATCTTTTTCTAGTGTGCAGGAAATCTGATTCTAAGCTGACTGTGTTCTGGCCATCCAGGTAATAAATCTAGGACAGTGGTATGTGCCACTTCTAAGAAAAGATTGCATTAAATCTGTACTAGCAAATGTAGTGTAAAGTGCAGTATGGAAAATGGGTTATGGAGTATGTGTTAAGGACAGCTCTTAATAGTCTAACACTGTGCACTGAAAACTTTGAGCCAGGTAATTTTGACTTTATCAAGCAAGCAGTTGATTGTCTGTCTTAAAAACAAACACAAAAAACACTACCACCTCTGCAAAAACGCACACAAGGATCAGGAAAAATCAATCTGTTTGGGGAACTAGTCTAACAAATACTACTTTGCAAATTTGACTTTAAATTTTTTTTAACTTGTATCTTGCCATGTACAAACTTAAGCAAGTGCGATAGCCAAAAGAGTTTGTATGAAAGCATTGATAGACAAAAAAGAATCATAACCTAGATCTGCTCTGCTTTGAGTGTTGAGGGTTTCGTAGCTGGTCGTGTCCCGTCCCCCCCCCCCCCTTTTTTTTTTTTTTTTTTTTTTTAAGGAATAGGGTAGTGGTCCAAATGTTAGACCCAAAAATAAATGATTTCTGTTGGAAATAAACATTTAAGTTCCCAAGGAAGGCTTTGTTAGGTTTGGGGTGGGGTGGGGAGTAGTGATTGCTTTTGTTAGCAAGAACAAATGGATGAAAAATCCATGTTCAAGAACCTAACCCCTTAGCTATATGTTAGATGGAGAAAATGATCAGTCTGTGTACTGCTTCTGAATAAAAAGAATGCTCTGACTAAAAATGATCCGTATGGGATCAGTGTTCCCTGACAGCAGCTGTACTGGAAATGGGGTATTTCTGGGTTTTTGCTTTCATACAGGTTGACTGCTCTGTCAAATGTGCTTTGTTTATAGTCCTTTCAGTAATCTTTCCTGAAAGCCTGTGTGGCTGACTGCAACATAGTATTCTCTGGGCTGAATCTTGGGTCTCTACACTCCCCATCTCCTCAATTATTCATTTTGGTCTGTGCTGTATGAACTGCTTACTGGATTTTTTTTTTAAATGAAAATCACAGGGCTTAGCTTGTATTTTCCTTGTGGCAATGACAGTTGGGTTACTCTTAAAAATATCTTACTTAACTAGTTGAAAGAATGAACCTAGCATTTTGCATTAATATATTAATGCAAGAGGCTTCTACCTAATAGTAAACAATTCAGCCTAAATTTAGCTGCTTAAATGTTTTTACCTTGTAGATATTTGTGACAGATGCAGAGTCCATAAGTGCCTAAGCACAGGGGGTTATGTTTGTATATATGTGTGCTTTTTTCTTCTATCAGTGATCTGAAGATAAAGGTTGGGGACAAGCACATCAGAGCTCACAAATTTGTGTTGGCAGCCCGCAGTGAGACTTGGAGTCTAGCCAACCTAGTGTCAACTGAGGAACTGGATCTGTCAGGTTAGTTGCTGCTTGTCGGTGTACGATGCTTTGAATGTCTTTGGAACAACTAATGAAAGGGCCCTTTGGGAAAAGGTTACATATCATCATTCAGAATACTACTCTGACTACAGAGAGTTTTCCATTAATTATGGAGCTTGGACTGTTTCTGTAACATGGTAACAGGCTTGCAAATTTAATGTTAGTTAAATCAATAACCCACCCTCTCCATTTTAATGATGTGGAAGGTAAGTGTGGTGTGGTTCACTCGCTTCCTTAATAGGGAATTAAACATAGTGTAAAAAGCAAAGCTGTCTGAAAGAGCCAGATTACTCCTTTGCTTTAAGTTTTCTATGAATCTAGCCTGCTTGATATCTTTGAGAAAATGTGCCCTGGCACATCATCTTTAGAGACCTGTGGTCAAATAGCTTATCCAGGCTGCAAAAACAGCACCTACTGCTGAACCCAAATGGCTTGTGAATTTTCTCTGAGAAGCACTCTACTTTTGGTAAAAAGGGAGTAATCACAAATTGCCATTCACAATAACATTTCTGAGTTTAAAGCAGGATATAGCAGGCTTTTCATTTCATGTGCTCATACAGTGATGGGTACTACTTATAATCACTCTGAGAAAGTGGACATTGAAAACCTCTGTTTGCTTTACTATCTGAAGAACTAATATTGATCAAGTAAGTTTTTAGTTGTTTTATCATGACACTAGAAACTTGTCTGACTGCCTCTTCATGCTGCTCAGTGACAGTGTTGCATGAAAGCACTTTTCAGCAACACTAGTACAATCAATGCGAGTCTTGGAATTGCCAACTGACACAAGCTTTCTTAAATGTAGCTTTTTCATGATGAAAAGTGCTCCATATTCAATGCTGGGCTGAGTAAGTAGTTATCTTAACTTCTAGCTTACTAACTAGATGAAAATGTTGATTAAACTCTGTAGAGAACTGCAACTTAAGGGAAGGTTGGACAGTGTCCATTTCAAAAAGTGCAGGAGTTGATGTGACTAGAATGATACCACATCTATTGAACTAGTCTTACCTGGTAAAGATAGTATCTTGGTTCAGGGATTGTACATAGTTCCTCTGTTCTGTTGCCATGGTGATCCCTGCTGGCTAGTTAGAACAGTTTGTGCACCTCTTAACAAGATGACTTGGCCTCAATCTGATTTTAGTGGAAGAAAAGATAATGTTATCCTTTGAGCAAGAGCAGCTTGCAGATGGAAAGGGATGGAAAACTTAAAGTATGGCCTGTCAGTCTGCAAGACTAAACTTCTGGCACTGCTATCAAAGCCTTTGATTAATCATGAATCCTAGAAACAAGCCACACTTTGGGAAGAAGCAAGCCATAGCAAATCATCTTCTTTGCAGAAGCTTCACTTCAGAAAAGTTCCCACACCTTCCTGCCATCCAAACAGTCTGAGAAATAGGTCAGAAGATATATTACATAAACTGCTCTTCATGCCAGTTACTGTACCTCTAGTTGTGATAACCTTAGTGCTAGCATTACAAAGCTCCTGATGCAAAGTGTTAGGATAACTTGCATTAACACTTTATTGGGAAATCCTGAATTTAGTCACTGAGAGATTAAGGAATAGCAGTTTTATATCCTCATTTCAAGACTTGTACCATACAAATACTGAATATCCAGTTATCGTTAACATTTAAGTTGGGACTGTAGTAAAAGGAAGCTATTTCCCTCTGGACAAAGTAATCTTTATTAAAACTGTCTTGTGTCAATTGTACATGGTCATGATGCTCATTAGGACTATTTCACCTGAAGCTGGGTCACCTAGTGTATCTGTTAGTCTTTGAGAGTGAGACACAGACAGACATGCACCCAACTGTTAGATTTGAGACTAGTTTCACATGCACATTCCATTTCTGAGCCTATTGGCTCAATTTCATAAAAGCCTCCTGTAATTGACTAAATAGTACAGTTTCATAGTCCATATGGTAAAATATCTGTAAAATGTTTCTAAATATTGTTTAGGTTTCCCTCCTTTTGGAAAAGGACACTAAATGACAGTGTCCAAACTGAAGAGCTGTATAAAACTTGCTCTCTAGCTGCTTGCAGAGTTATAGCTTTGTTGGTCCCAGGATGTTAGAGACAAGGTAGGTGAAGTAATACCTTTTCATGGACTAGTTTCTGTTGATGAGAGAGAAGCTTTAGAGCGTACACAGAGCTCTGTGTAAGCTCAAAAGCTGGTCCATGAAAAGAGATTCCCTCATCCACCTTGTGTCTTTAGCTACTTTAAAGTAGCTTGGCCTGTTCTGCTTGAGATGTTTACCTTACTGTGCTGGCACAGGGTGCTG
>NW_020683409.1:0-3418 GCF_002925995.2 Terrapene triunguis
GGGGGCTGGGTCGGTTGCAAGAGGGGTGCCTGGCAGAGAGACAATCAGTGTAGCCTCATACCGGCCATGGCTTAAAGGGTTAACACCCACGGTGGGGGGGTTTCCTACGGAGGAGTGACTCGCACAGGAAAGGAGTCACTCAGCGGTGGCCGGGCCAAGGGGATCCCCCAGGCTGGCCCCGTAGAGCACAGCCCGGAGCCAGTCCCGGAGCTCGTCCCCATCACACAGAGCGGCTCGGCCAGGGGAACAGCCAGGCCTGAGTTCAGAATTTCCACTGCCAGAGAGTCCAGCCCCACCCTGGGCAAATTGTTCCACCGGCTAATGACTCTCCCGTAACAGCCTCGCCCTGTTTCCACTCGAGGGGGCCCTGCTCCGGCTTCCAGCCACTGGGCTGGGCGAGGCCTTTCTCTGCTGGCTGGAGGAGCCCGTTCTCCTAGTGGTTCCCCACGTCGGCACGTCCAGCCTGGGATCTAGTCACCCCTTAGCCTGCTCTTCCTTAAGCCAGATCGACGGAGCTCCGTGACTCTCTCTAAGCTTCCCTCCTTCTCCTGCTCTTCTCCGACCCCTCTCCAGTTCTCCCCACCCTTCCTGAACTGGGGACGCGGGATTGCATGAGCCGTTCTTATGGGCTTAACTCCACTTGCCCTCGCGCAGGGGCTCTAACCTTTCCAGACCGCTGGCCCCCTTTCAGGAGGCCGATTGGTCTTGCGTACCCCAAGCTTGACCTCACTTCAAACCAACTTGCTGACAAAATCTGACATAAAAAGACAAACGCGTCACCGCACACTAGTACTGACAAATGGCTGACTTGCTCATTTTACCAGATCACAGAATCATAGACTATCAGGGTTGGAAGCTGTGAGGAAGTGGGACTGTTCTTAATGTTTCCTCTGAATACTGTGTGGGTGCCTCAGTTTCTGACCGACACTCTGTCTCCTGGCAACTAATGGCCAGGCCCTTCCCCCCTGCAAGGGATGCTAAAGGTGTGGGAGAACAAAGAGATCAGGTGACCTCCTGGCCCGGGAAAGAGACAAAGCCCAGAAAGGAGGGGCTGGAGGGGGTTTCAGTTTGGAGCTGGCTGGGGACGGGAAGTGAGGGCAGACGGGGTTGTCTGGCTCGCGGGACCCCAGAATGGACCCGGCCGAGGGGTCCCGTTCGCCGCTGTACCTACAAGCTCTGTTTTAGACCGTGTTCCTGTCATCTAATAAACCTCTGTTTTACTGGCTGGCTGAGAGTCACGTCTGACTGCAAAGTGGGGGTGCAGGACCCTGTGGCTTCCCCAGGACCCTGCCTGGGTGGACTCGCTGTGGGAAGCGCACAGAGGGGCATATGCTGAATGCTCCAAGGTCAGACCTAGGAAGGTGAAGCCGTGTGAGCTTCTTGCCCTGAAGACAGTCTGCTCCGAGGGAGAGGAGGCTCCCCAGAGTCCTGACTGGCTTTGTGGGGAGCAGTTCCAAAGCATCGCCCGGGGACTCCGTGACAAAGGGACCTCAGGAGGTCATCTAGCCCAACGCCCTGCTCAAAGCAGGACCAACCCCAACTAAATCATCCCAGCCAGGGCTTTGTCAAGCCAGGCCTTAAAAACCTCTAAGGAAGGAGATTCAACCACCTCCCTAGGTAACTGTCACGGAGTGTGGGGGAGACCAGGCCCTGCACCCCCGGCTTCCTGCGATTCACCAGGACTCTCAGCCGAATAGAAGGTTTATTTCGATGACAGGAACTCAGTCCACAACAGGTCTTGCCGATACAGACAACAGGACCCCCTTTAGTTAGGTCCATCTGGGGGCCCCAGGGAAGCCACAGCCCTGTTGGTCGGGGCACCCCTCTTTATTTCCCAGCCAGCTCCAAAAACTGAAACTCCCTTTCCGCCCTTTCTCCGCTTTCCCCAGCTCCTCCTCCAGCCTTTGTGTCCTTTGTTCAGTTTCCCGGGCAGAGGTGTCACCTGGCCTCCAACCCCTTCTGGGTTCTCATGTTACATGCTCAGGTCTGCTCCCTTCCCCAGTGCAGGCAGTCCCAGCCAAACTCCCCTGCAACCTTCCCAGGTTAATACTCCCCACTCAGCATTCAAACAACACATCAAGAACATTCCCACTTCGGCACAGTAACCCATTCCAGTGCTTCACCGCCCTCCTAGTGGAAAAGTTTTTCCTAATATCCAACCGAAACCTCCCCCACTGCAACTTGAGACCATTACTCCTTGTTCTGTCATCAGGTATCACTGAGAACAGTCTAGATCCATCCTCTTTGGAACCCCCCTTTCAGGTAGCTGAAAGCAGCTATCAAATCCCCCCTCATTCTTCTCTTCTGCAGACTAAACAATCTCAGTTCCCTCAGCCTCTCCTCATAAGTCATGTGCTCCAGCCCCCGAATCATTTTTGTTGCCCTCCGCTGGACTCTCCAATTTTTCCACATCCTTCTTGTAGTGTGGGGCCCAAAACTGGACACAGTACTCCAGATGAGGCCTCACCAATGTCGAATAGAGGGGAATGATCACGTCCCTCGATCTGCTGGCAATGCCCCTACTTATACCGCCCAAAATGCCGTTAGCCTTCTTGGCAACAAGGACACACTGTCGACTCATATCCAGCTTCTCGTCCACTGTAATCCCCAGGTCCTTTTCTGCAGAACTGCTGCCTAGCCATTCGGTCCCTAGTCTGTAGCAGTGCATGAGATTCTTCCGTCCTAACTCCAGCGTATCTACCACTCCTCCCAGTTTAGTGTCATCTCCAGCTCCTAATTTACTTTCATTGCTATCAACTTTCCCTTCCTCTCCCTTGTTTATACGGCTGCTTTCACCTTCTCTCCAAGCCAGGCTGCTGGGTTTGTACTTTTCTCTTTTCACCTGGGCTTTTGGGGCCCAGTAAAATCTTCTTCCGCGGCATCTGGCCCCAGGGGGTCTCAGCGGCTGGGGGGTGCTCCCGCAGAGCAGAAAGTCCTGGGTTCAGTCCCCGCAGTGTCTATGTGCGTGTAGCCCGGGTGGGTGGGCTGGGAATCGCCTGCTCACGGCTCCCCGGTTCCCTTCCAGACACCATCGGGGAGCTCAAGCAGAACTACAAGGAGCGGAGGTTGCCGGTCACTGACGGCAGCCGGGAGCTTCACGGGCTCTGTGCCCAGCTGGAATTCCTGCTCCAGGTAGGGAGTCCGGGAACCAGCTGCTCCTGCTGTCCCAGTCAGGCAAACTGCCCCCCCCCGTCTGCTCGTGGGCCCAGCCCCTCCCCACCCTGCATGGCCTCGGCTCGCCCATGAGCAGGCCCCTGGTGAATCTCTTTGCAGAGGCTCCCGGCAAGTGAGGTCTGTGGCTACTGACACTGGAGTGGCCAAGAACTGGTTGAATGCAGCCCCCCCCACGCACCCCCTCCCCCACTAGGGCCGCGCTATGGCTGGAGGCTACCGGCTGTGCTTGAGAGCTGGCCCCCAT
>NW_020683410.1:0-6822 GCF_002925995.2 Terrapene triunguis
TTAGTAAAGTTTGACTACATTTATTTCAGAAGCATTTTGGCTGTAGATTAATTATAATTAAAGCTGGTCTACATGGGGGGGGGGGGAATCGATCTAAGATACGCAACTTCAGCTACGTGAATAGAGTAGCTGAAGTATCTTAGATCGATTTACCTTGGGTCCTCATGGCACGGAATCGACGGCCGCTGCTCCCCCATTGACTCCGCTACCGCCACTCGCTCCGGTGGAGTTCCGGAGTCAACGGGGAGCGCGTTCGGGGATTGATAGACGCGATATATCGATCCCCGATAAATCGACCGCCGATACGTCAGGTAGTCTGGACGTACCCTTAGTAACACTTTATTCCCAGAGCTGTTCTTACTCTGGCTTTCCAATGTAACCCATTTCTGGAAATTTTGCCACTGTTTGTTAAACAGCACTTCCAAAAACAGGTTGTTTTCACTGTTTGAGGAAAAGTTTTTGCCCAAAATTAATACTTCTAGTTTCAAAATCTTAGTCCTCTCTGAATAATTTCTATATTCCTTTAAAACTCTGACATCTTGAACTCTTTTTGAATAAACCAAGTCTCTACCTTTCTAAACCAACAGAACTGATCTTAAAAAGGGTAATTTATTATGGAGCCCAGAGGCATATTAGTTTCAAGATTAGAATGACATTTCTGTTGTGATGATCATTGAAAGTATCAGTACTCTGAGGTCAATCTAGCATTCTCCTTGCCTTTTTTTACTTTTAGTGCACATATTCAGCTCTCTCCAATCCACTCATTTAGTCCTAATCTTCTTCTTCATATGGCTGATGTAAATGTAGAGCAACAACTATCATTTTACATTTAGATGTTTAAGCCAGATACAGTAATTATGTCTGGAGTAGCAGAGTGTATTGCTGTGATACCTCTTTCATATTTGTGAATCAGGCACGGAGTTGTTATATGGTCCATGGTCTGTTCTGGGTGACCACAGTGGCACACTGGCGAGTCTTCCATTTTTCATTTGTGTATCCACCTCTGCCATGGTTTGTGTGGATGTGGTTTAGGGTTCTCCGTGAGTTTTGTGGGAGATCAAAGTCAGGGATCTTCTGCATCGGGTCTTTCACGGGGTGTTTATTTGTGACTTCTTGTGAACTCCATTCGGTTTTCCAGGCTTCAGCAGGGTTGAAGTTGCGTTGTTGAAGGTTAAATGCATGGGTCCAAAAGGGCCTACGCGACTTCAAGCAGTGGTGAAGGATGTTTAATCCTAGTGAAATGCCTGTATTTAACAAACATGTCCTGTGGTCAGCTCAACAACCCCTCGTTGACAAAAGCAACCGTGGATCATTTGTTGTTTACAATATGTGCAACAGCAGCTGAATGATTACTTATTAAAAACATCTTCCACAAACTTGGGAGTTTAGTGACCAGCAATCAACAGTCTTGTGTACAGTGGGGAAAAATCCTGAATTCTAGCTGTGTAAACACACATCAATGCACCAACTTCTGAGATTTCAAGAGGGATTTCTTCTGAGGTCTCCCTTTTTCTTCTGGTCTCCAAAGAGTGGGTTAGATATTGAGCTCACCAGAACTGTCAATTTCCATCTAAGCACCAGCAGCAAGAGTGGTTTGCTTTGGGGGAAAGGGAAGGAGGGAAATGTGATTTGCTCATTCAACCCCTAGGGCTGAATGGACTGCCTTCACTACTTCTCTACTCACCCAATTTAGCTTAGGACAGGGATACTGAAATTCTATTACAATGTGCCAATAATACTTCAAAACTAGGGATGAGTTTCTGGAGGGAAGTATGAAACAGCTACTCCCCAAGTCACTTTTTAAAAAAAAAACAAAGGGCACAGTAAAGTTTATCCCTTATCAGGAAGCTAAAGTTTGCAGATCCTGTGACTAAAGATGCCCTCTAAGAAATGCCTAGATCACTTGGCACAGCTTCTGGAAGACTGTTTCATTAAACAGTTCTGCTATGCAGAGGGACATCTCATCAGTACAAACCAGACCTTACTAATGAAAGCAGGGATCAGGTGGCTATTCCGCAGCCAGAAACCAGTTCTTGATTTGCTTATAACCTGTAAAGGGCTGCAAATTAATCCATTAATTATTTGAATTGAGGACTTGATTCATCTTTCATAATTCCTATTAAGTTTAAAGTTTCACTGGAAGTAGGATTACTACACCACCACTTTATACGGTATGAAGAGACAAGGAACAAGGACAAGAAACAATCTGATCATATTCTATCCTCTAAGTCCAACTATCTGAAGGCTTTACATAACAGCATCATGTACTGTAAGGATATGTAGATTACTGAAAAGGGGAAGATGATGATCTAATTCCTTTGGTAAAGGAAAATTAAACCTCTGCTTGAAAAATGATTAAATGTACATCTAAGTTTAAATGCCATTCTAGATGGCTTCTTCTCAATGGAATTCTTTTCCTACTTAACTAGTGTAGAATCATTTTCTCTAGTCTGAAATACAGTTTTTCCAAATACATTGTGCTGACCTACAGTTCCCCCTCTATTTCAACTGGGTATATATCCAACCTTCATTTCGTGTCCTAAACTGGTTGTGATGTGTTGCTTTCATCTTGGGCCTTTCACCTCAGAGATGCCCAATTTCAATGGTAGGCAAAGTGAAAAGCAGTATATCAGTTGTTTTGTGTTTACCTGCCTGGATAAGGATTCCAATTCACCTTAATATGCCACCACCTGCACTAGAGGATGTTATTCTCAAGGTAATTACAAAAATAAAAAATGCAGATTAGCGATACTAATTACCACAGAAGGCTCCATCAGCAGCCAAAGTTTACCAGAATTCTGCTGTCAAAAACTGGACAAATCCTCCTGCTCATTTTTTTCCTTCAAGTTTTTAAAGGCAGTTTGCTACAGAACAGTTTGAAAGTCATTATTAGGTGCAAGTGTGGTTCTATTCTGAAGAATTACTAAAAGGCCAGCTTGGGGCTCCACATGCATCTCAATTATCTAAATTCCAAGTTTGTGCAGTCTGCAGGAGTGAGATCTGTTTTCTAACCAGCAGTACCAGAGACTCAATCTGGGATTGGAAAGTCAAGCTGGGTTCTCTCTCACTCATCTGATATTGGCACTAAGGCTTCTATGCACCAAAACTTGAACAAATCTGTCCAAAGGTGTGTTAGCACTGCATTGCTAAAAGAAGTAGTACTAAGTTATTTTTGTGTTACCAAAACAAGCTAATGACTAAACACACATGGATTTCTTGATTAAGAGGGTATCATTTTTGTGTAGTTATTCTTCCAACCAGGATCTCACTAACAGTGAAGATGTGTTATAGATGTGGGAAATCTGTACAGATACAATTCTCTTTTGGATCAAAATTCCATTAATATTCCATTACGTTCAGCTACATCATTGTTTGCTTTAATTTTGGCCTTTAGTTAATGACAATGATCAGTGAATATGCTAGTGAATGCCAACTAAGTGAACATACGATGCTAATGTAAAGTGAGGCAATAATCTTTGTCAGGTTATAGAATCTTTGGGGGAAATTATAAACCACATATGCCCATTAATTCTCATTACAACCAGTGTTGTGTGAGCAACTAGGCAAAACCAAAGGAATAGGTTGCCTGATAGGTTACAGCAATGTATATGCTCCCCTTTCCCAATATGTTCTTTGCCAGCCACCCTGAGAATAGAAGTACTTTGATTCCCTTCTAACACACAAAAGGTTTTGCTATATTCCCCTAAAAACATTCTCATTCTTAAGATCTTAAATATAATTCACCCTGAGTTCTTTTTCCATTTGCAAACTAACATTCCTCTCCCTTCCCTACCCACCATGCCTTCCAGTGAGGTTTGAAATCAACATGATTTTGTTTGCTTCTTTTTATGCAGCACTAATCACTGATGTCATCACTGCACTGAAAATAGGCTACTAGTTGACTACTGCAGTAGAGCCAATAAAGCAAGCACAAAAGCCAACAGTGCTAGTGATGTAGCATACATGCAGGAGATTTCCCAGCACAGTACACATTAGCACTTCGAAATCCAGATCACCAACAAGAAGTTAATTTGCATCTTAATTAGAAACGGATCACCAGAAAACTGCACCAGACAGCCCTTGTGTTGAATCTGAAGGAGAGAGAGAAATAAAAAGGCATTTATTTTCCTTGACTCTAAACCCCTTTTAAGCATGTGTATTTGCCAATAAACCACCCACAACTAACTTTACTGTAAATCAGCAAAATGTTCATTCTGTCAAGAATGAAAATTTCATTTTTATACCTGCAGATCAGACTGTATTAAAAAATATATCCACGAGCAGAGGTCTTTGGGAGGTAAAGATGGGAAGAGAAAAGCAATTCTGGGCATATTTGACTATCTGCAAGGAAAATATTAAATGATCCTCAGAGCTTCAACAAGGCCTAACTGGAGAAAATTAGTATATTCTGCACATCAATAAACTTACTTAAGGCAAATTTAATCTGCCAACACAAAATCAGAAATCCACCACTGTGCAGTCCCTTCAGCATTAAGAACTCAATCACATGATCAGACCTAGGATCACACTGCCAGAATCAGCTGCCTTCCACAGTTACATATTTAGTTTTTTCCATCAGATATGCTGCTACCTGCTTTAGAGATTGAGCTAGTTATTCCTGGCTTCCCATTTGCTGGGCCAGATTATAAATTCATTGGCACTGGGTCGTCACTCTTGCACTGCACTAAAGAATCAGAAATTTGGAGGAGCTACTGCAACCAGATCTACAAAGGGCCTGCAACCAGCATTTAAATTTGGTGCAGGAATTTGTTCTCTCCCTCAAACTTACACTTTAAATTCTTCTACAAGAAATTCCCTCAGGAGGAGATTGCTCCTATTCTCCTGCTTCTGCTCAATTGCCCAAATACACAGACAAGAGAGAGAACAGATCGAAATTGATGCTGTCCTAGTCAGCTGCCTTTTATACATCTACCATACTAGGTCAGAAGAGGAATACTATATGACAAACAGCCCAGATGAAGTTTAATTGGCTAACACACACAGTTACTTCCTTTTATGTCCTGAAATACTGAAATGAAGGGAGATACCATGTCATTCCTGCTTTTATAGCAGTGAAAGTTTAAGCTTTGTCTATCTTAAATCTATAACAAAGGTGTAGTAAACAAGATGAGAAAAGGAAAACTAAGTTTGGGATAAACTTGTTTTATTATTGCAGCAAGCAAATCTATTTGTTTCTTCAATTCTATTCCCATCCTCAGTGGTGGGGACATTTTTAAAGGGTCAAAAAACATGGAAACCCAGATTTTAACTTACAGGAAATCCAGTATTTTAACATGTTCCCTCTCAGCACCCACAGGCACCTATGGTATTTGTGGTCTGAACCAGATGCTCCTTACATCTGTAGTCCAAAGTTCAAAGATCCTGCAATGCCCAGTCAGCCACTCCTCTAGAAGGGGTAAACTCATCTGTACCCTCCCAGCCACTGAACTTGTCATTCCTGGCTTAGTCACACATCTTCAAGAAGCTCAATGTTCATCTTATTAATTTCATCTAGATGTTCCAGTGTCAGTTAAACTGATCAGGTGGGATGGTTAAAAGGACAGTTCAGTTGTTCAGTTGTAACAGCATTTCTACCAGTGGGACAGATCAGACTGGCAACCTTCAGAAAATGGATAATAGACTCCCATTAGTATTCAAGATCTCCAGATACTGAACTGCATACAAATCTTCATCTAGCTTGTAAAGACCACACACTGTTATATGTTCTAGTCTAGCTTTATTAATTCAAACTTTTTAAAAGTGAGAGAGATTTCATAAATAGATCTACCGTTTGCACAAAAGGGGAGGCATGAGCATACACCACCAGGCATTCACTTACAGAGACTTACGTTTGTAACATGAAATCCCTTCTCAGAAGGAGATTCCCCTGTTCCCCAACCATATTTATAATTACTCCTATGAGACTGATTCACTGTGTTTTGCATACCAGTCTGCATTTGGAACACAGCAGCTCAAAAAGCAGATGGCAAGCTCCTACCTCGCTTCCCAGAGTTAAATTCTATTAGCCAGCTTAAGGACACAGCTGCAACATGATCAAATAGGAGATCAGGATAAGTGGTCTATGTCAGGGCTGGTCAATTGGAAATTTTACACAGATTTAAAAATATATGATGCTAGGCTCTGCCAATGTAACAGACACAGCTCAACTAGCTGGTAGTTATTGGGTAACTACTTTCAAAATTGCCAGAGAGTTTATATGCATTCATGCCTCTGTACATCTAAATTCAAAAAAAGGATTAACAGAATCCTGTACAGAACTAGTGATATGCCAAAAGTGGTGAACCACCAGCTTTTACAGCTCCAGTCCTGAATGGTTATGCCTAAATTAATAATTTTTCTGCCAGTTGTTTGCCCTTTTAAGAAAAGGCAGATTTCTTTTTAATTCCTGAAAGACACAGGAAAGCTCAGTTTTCAATTATGTGGAAATGTTTAAGCATCACACACACAGACAGAGTGACCATACTCATCTGCATATATGTCCATACCAAGAAAGCCTCTGAAAATGAAGCAGTGCTGGAGATGGGTTGCTAGCTTCAGGTTCAAATATCCTCATTTGTCCTGCAGTTAATATGGAGCAGCTGACACAGATGACTGAAACGCCTATCCCATGTTCTTCCGCCTTCAATTGTGCCCATATGTCATTTCTATAAAACAGAATTAGTATAACCATGGTTCTGTAGATCTGCAGCTTCCTGGCAGGCTCGATGTCCTGATGCTATAAAAGTGTCCACATCCGTCAAGCCTATTACACTGCTCTACAGCCAAAATGCTTCTGAAATAAATGTAGTCAAACTTTACTAA
>NW_020683411.1:0-4304 GCF_002925995.2 Terrapene triunguis
CCCTGCCCTGCCCTGCCTTGCCTGCAGCCAGCCCCTGCCGCACCCTCTGCCCACAGCCAGCCCCTGCCGCACCGCCTGCCCTGTCTCCAACCAACCCCTGCCGCACCCCCCTGCGGCCCTGCCTGAAGCCAGCCAGCCTGCCCCATACCCCCCTGTCTCCAGCCAGCCCCGCACCCCTTGCCCTGCCTGCAGCCAGACCCTACCTCCAGTCAGCCCCTGCCCTGCCTCCAGCCAGCCCCATGTCCACTGGTGCCCTGCAGTTCCCAGGGCAGGAACCCTGCACACCTGCTTCAATGAGGGGGGCATTAATAACCGATCAACAGCATATATAACACAATGTACATAATATATAATTTTATTATTTATATAGTTATGGAAAGTAAATAATACATGGAAGAAATGAAAGGCTTTTTTTTACATGTTTTTTCTTCTTCTAGTCATCCCTGCTGGGGCCCCGCCAAAAATGTTCGAATTGGGCCCCGCACTTCCTAAAGCCGGCCGTGTGTGTGTGTGTGTGTGTGTGTGTGTTTTGCACCTGCCCTGCCCTGACTGCTACCCCCTTCCCTGGTCCAGGGACCTTATCCCTCCCCAGCCCCTATCACACTGCCCCCACCCCCAGGGCTCCCTGCGGCCCCTGTGTTTGTGTGTGGGACAGTCACATCCAATCCCTTCAAACTGCTCCCCTTCCCCCTCCCCGGCTTAGTTCATACCCCCAGAAAATCCCTTCAAACTGTCCCCCTTTTCCCCTCCCCTTATTTCATGGGGGGATGACGAACCAAGCGGGCAGGTGGGCAGGTAGTGGCGGCGAGGCTTTATACTTGGGGGGAGGTGAGGAGGCGAGCGGCGAGTCAGTGGCTGGAAGGAGGCATCCATTTTCAGTATTTTAATTTTTGGTACTGCTGTGTGCAGTAATATAGTGACCCCTGGGGGTTAAAGAGGGGTGTAATGGTGGGGCCGAGCAGGGAGGGGGTGGGTCCTATTTTACTGCTGTGATCTGGTTACCCTACGTGCGCCGTTTCTTTCCCCCTCTACAGGCTTCCACACACTGTCAGTGCCTTGCTAGTGTGCCACGCGCCGTGAGATATCTCTTCTCTTTGTGTGTGACTGAGAGTTTCCCTTGTGTGTGAATTTATTCAACAAAATCTTGAGCTTCATAATGGCTACCATGAGTGAAAAGAAAAAGAGAAAAATAGAATCAGAGCACAGAGTTTTCAACACTGAATGGACAAATAAATACTTATGTACTGTTTCCAAAGACAAAATACTGTGCCTTGTGTGTCGCGAAACGTTAGCCGTTCCGAAAGAATACAACCTTCGGCGGCACTTTGAAACTAAACATCCCAATCTCGCCAAATTGAACCCAAATGAAAAAATAATTAAAGCAGCCAGTTTAGTGAAAAACCTTAGTGGAGAACAGCAAATTTTCAAGAAAGTGAGCACTGAGAACGATACAGTTACTAAAGTAAGCTTTCAAATTTCTAAGGAAATTGCTGCTGCTGGGAAATGCTTCACAGAAGGCGAGTTTTTAAAAAAGTGTATGTTGATTGCTGTATCTGAGTTATGTCCAGAAAAGAGAGGAATATTTGAGAATGTCAGTCTATCACGCATGACTGTACAGAGAAGAATAGCTGACATTTCTACTAATCTAAGTGATCAGTTAAAGCAGAGAGTCAGTGAATTCTGCTTTTACTCCCTAGCTATGGATGAAAGCACCGATTTAAAAGACACCGCCCAACTTCTTATTTTTATTAGAGGTATTGATAAAAACTTTGAAATTACTGAAGAACTTGTTGGCATGTGCTCCACGATGGGTCGCACAACTGGAAAAGAAATCTCCAGTGAAGTGATAAAGTGCATGAATGATAAGTTGGGAGTAGATTTCACAAACTTGGTGGCCATTTGTACTGATGGTGCTCCAGCTATGTGTGGAAAAAATGTTGGAGCAGTTACTCTTCTTGAAGAATTTATCGGGAGACAAATAACCAAACATCACTGCATTATACATCAGCAGGTTTTGTGTAGCAAAGTCTTAAAATTTGAGCATGTAATGTCAGTGGTAGTTTCCATTGTAAACCTCATCCGTTCTAGAGGACTAAAACATAGGACATTTCGAGCCTTTCTTGAAGGGGAAGATGCCGAGTGCAGCGACTTAATCTACCATACGGAAGTGAGGTGGTTGAGTCGAGGAAGAGTGCTCCAGCGTTTTGTTGCTTTGAAAGAGGAGATAGCAAAATTCCTAGAAAATGGGCCAATAAAATTCCCGGAGCTTGAAAATGAGTCCTGGAATCAAGATCTCTTTTTCTTTTGTGACATTACAGCACACCTGAATGATTTCAACATTCAACTTCAGGGAAAAAATCAACTTATATTTCAAATGTGTGCAGCAGTGAAAGCTTTCAAAATGAAATTGAAACTTTTCAGAAATCAGCTGTCAAAAGGTGAAATGTGTCACTTTCCCACTTGTGCACAGCGTATCCCTCAGAACAAACACGCCGAGTTAGGAGAAAAATACGCAAAGCACATCAATCTTTTGATTGAAGAATTTGACAGAAGACTTACTTTGTCTAAAGATGATGACATCCAGTTGAAGCTGATTGAAGATCCCTTTTCTGTGGATCCAGAGGAAGTGACACAAGATTTGCAGTTGGAGGTTATTGAACTTCAATGTTCGGCAGTTTACCGAAATAAGCACAGAGAAAGCAGCCTGTGGGACTTCTACAAAAGTCTGGACGATGAAAAATACAAGAATCTTATTGAAGTTGCACTGAAAACGTTCAGCATTTTTGGAAGCACTTACATATGTGAACAAACATTTTCCATCATGAACATGAATAAAAACAAGCAACGTTCTTCTCTGACTGATGACCATTTGGAAGACATTATGAAAATATCCACTTCCAATATGACCCCCGAATACGACAAGCTTGTTGCCGAAAAGAGATGTAATATCTCTCATTAAATTTACAAATGTTTTCTTTCAACGGAACAGGTGTTTTTCATTTTTCTATGATTCATAAAAAAAATTAAAATAATTTAAAAAATTGTTTGCTTTAATTGAAAAATTTTTAATAAAGTATCACACCCTCTTCCCCCCCCCCCCAAAAAAACCCTTCCTTTTCTGCCCACAGCTGTTTCGGTGGGGCGGCGCTGGGGAAGGAGGGTTTGTTTCCGCGGTGCGGGCAGCGCTGGGGTGGGGGATGTGTTTCGGGGGGTGTAGCAGGGTGGTTACCCCCCTCCTGCCCTGAAGGGCTTAAAACAGCCTTGGGGGAGGGCTGTGGCAGGGGAAAAGCTGAGCTGATTGGGGAAGCTGCTGCAGCTGGGCCATGCCACAATCAGGCCCCAGCTGGCCTGTATAAAAAGGCTGTGAGCCAGAGGCCCAGAGCCAGTCTCTCTCTGCTTGTAGAGAGAGAAGGGTCTGGCTGCTAGGGAGCTGAACAGGGTACTGGGAGTGGAGCAGGGCTGGGGAAGGCTAGAGGAGTTGGGGAACTCCAGCCTGGAAAACCCCCAAGCTGCGGACCTAGCTAAGGGCCTAAGACCAGTACCAGGGCTGCAGAGGGGCAGCCCAGCTATAGAGGGAGGCAGCAGGTCCAAACCCAACCTTGCCTGTGATGAGTGGCTGATATACTGCAGTCTACCCCAGGGCACGGGGGCTAGTTAGTGACTGGCAGTAGCCTTATACTGAGGTGAGGTGGGGATTAGAGGATTGGGGGTTCCCCAGAGAGAGGAGACCAAGATCCAGAGTGTGGGGGTATTGCCAGGGGGCAGCACCCCAGATCAAAGGACACCGGAGTCCAGGAGGGACACAGAGCCAGCGGTAGTGGGACACCGGCCTGCAGAGGTCGCTCCAACGGCTGGATGAGCTAATTCCCGAGAAGACCAGCAGGAGCGCCGCCCGGGTGAGTCCTGCTTGCTTACACGGGGGCTGGGCGGCGCTGGGGGGGGGGGATGGGGTTCGGCGGGGTTGGGGGGGGGCGTGTTTCAGCACGGCCGGCGGGTTTCGGCCCTCAGCTATTTTCTTTGGAGTAATATGGCCCTCGCCGCTTTACGAGTTGTGCAGGCCTGCCTTAGCGCAACCAACATTCCCATTGTTATTGCTGCTTGCAGTGTGCTCCCTGTGAGTAAGGGGGAGACATTTATGGCAGGGTGGGCGGTTGAGGCAAATTGCCTGGTGCCCAATTTTGACCAGCCAGACACCAGGGCAATTAGAAGAGTACAGAGGCTTTGAAAACCGGTTTCATGACTGGCCAGGCTACAGTATGACAGTTGTGTGTTTCTCCTTAATGCAAACCCATCCCCTTTGTTGA
>NW_020683412.1:0-1877 GCF_002925995.2 Terrapene triunguis
AGAGGAGGGGCCCAGGCCATCAGTTGCTAGGAGACAGAGTGCCAGGCATTTATGTACACTGGCCCTTTGCTCTGCAGCAACCATACACCCTTATCCCACCACCTAGATACTTAAGAACTGCATAGGGGAAACTGAGGAAAACATTAAGAACAGTCCCACTTCGTCACAGGTGTGGAGAGAGAGCTGGACGCTTCCCAACCTAGTGCTATGGATGCATTCCTCACAGAGAGGAGATAGTGTGCAGATGTCTGATAAGTTTTGACTGGGTATGCTTACAGTGATTTAGGACTTCAGTATTAATAGCTGTAAACTGAAGAGGGCTTTTCTGGTTTTCACTATTATTTGCAATCACCAGTTATTGGTACAAAACAACTAAAAAAAGAGTAGAATTAGCCCTTCCATTTCAGTTTTGAATTGTGTAACTTTGCTTATCTCTTCACATCTTTATGCTGTTATTTGTAGAAATGCATTCCTAACATTTTAGCCTTGATACATAATAAGTAAGCTTGATTTTGCTTCTCAGCTCAACTTTCCTCCTCTGTGACTTTGTAGCCTGATGCCAATTCTGATTCCATCAATCATCCAACAGTGAAAAGCTTTAGTTTTCCCTAAAGACCTAGCCTAGTTTTATCAGTATAACTATGTCAATTAGGGGACTGACTTTTTTTTTTTTTTTTTTTTAAAAACCAGTGTGGCTTTACTCTGGTAAAAGCCCTACTGTGGAGGCAGTTATACAAATATATCACGCTAGTATAGTTATTTATTTTCTTGTATGGGAATAACAAAAGCAGTGTAAAGTGTCATTATATTGATATAACTGTATTTATACTAAGGGGATTGCACTATATTAACTGTCAATTTTCTAATATAGACAAACCCCTTATGTTGTTGGAGAAGGAGGAAATACTGCTGTAAAGAAGAAAAAGTAATTTTTTAAAATAGCATTTTACTAAACGTTCTGTAACTGATCATGGAAATCATCAATACAAAAGTTATCTGTGGTTAACCTGACATTCAATAAAACACTAAAGACATTACTGTAGGGACCAATCCTGCATTGGCAGGGGAATGAGCTAAGGAACCAATTCTGCAGTTGGGTAGATCCTCATGGATCTTGCTGCGGGATCTGGGTCTAAATGATCTAATACATCACTTTGATCTCCAGTCTTTCTACTTCTGTTATTGTAAAGTAGAAAGGTAAATATAGATCATAAATCTATATCTTTGCGCATCTGTCACTATAGTAGCTACTAGATAGTATAAAGCCCTGTCTACCCTGGGTTCAATTTTTGCCTGAGCCACTAACTATCTATGGGACCTTGATCTTTACCCCATTTTTCCCACATGTAAAATTGGTATAATGATACCTATCTACTTTTGTAAAAGCCTTTGATAACTGATGAAAAGCATTATATAAATGTTAAGTTATTTAATTATTATTAAATAAAAATACATGAACCCATCTAAATGGCTCACACTAAAATTACTCTCTTGTCAAGGACTGAAAACACTGGATAACCAGATAATATTTTATATTCAGTTTTAGAGTTCAATTGTGCATTTGTGGTATGGAAATAGTTCACTAAGGCCGTGATCTTGTGAACACTTGTGCATATGCTTAATTTTACTCACCGGAGTATTCTCATTGAAATCAATGGGACTACTCACATGAGTAAAATTAAAGGACGTGCATAAGCATTTGAAGGATTGAGGCCTCAGGGATTAGGCACCTATACTACAAATGCTTACTCACGCTCTACTGGTCCTTTTGATATCAATAGGATTACTATTGGAAGGGGAGAGGTTTTTTCAGGTTTGTAGTTATTTTTATTTTTGTAATCATTCTACTACTAAACACTAAAACATTTAACATTTGG
>NW_020683413.1:0-1473 GCF_002925995.2 Terrapene triunguis
CCACTTCTTCAGATGCATCTGAAGAAGTGGGCTGCAGCCCACGAACGCTTATGCTGAAATAAATGTATTAGTCTCTAAGGTGCCACAAGTACTCCTGTTCTTTTTATGTGCTAGCAGGACTTCATCAGCTGAGCCACTGGAAATTTTCTTGATGCGTTTGATTTGCTTTAATGTCCCTTCCTTCCTGTGAGCCCGGGAACCCTTCCCTGTTACTCGGAGCACCTTGGGCAGCCCCCCACTAGGAAGGATGGCAAGGATGAGCAGCTCCAGACCTCCCCCTGCACAGCTCATCAAACAGACCCATCCATCACGTTAGCAGATGGTTCCACTTCGCAGGCCGGTGCAAGCTTTATGGCCCGTGGCTTTCTTGCTTCATGAGCAATTACGTGTGTGGCTGAAATCCAGGAGCTCCCCTCTGCACACGGGGACAGTCATGACCTTGTTGCTGTGCCAAGGGCATGGGAGGGCTGGGGTTTCTCTAGCCAAACCAAACCTTCTCTGGGCTCCTTGAATTCATAGATTCCAAGGTCAGAAGGGACCAGTGTGATCATGTAGCCTGACCTCCTGTATAGCACAAGCTATAGAATGTCCCCAAAATAATTCCCAGAGCAGTTTTTTTTTTTTTTAGAAAAATATTCACTCTCGATTTAAGAGTCAGTGGCGAATCTACCACGACCCTTGGTCAGTTGTTCCAATGGTTAATTATTCTCGTGGTTAGAAATTGACGCCTTGTTTCCAGTCTGAATTTGTCTAGCTTCAACTTCCAGCCATTGGATCGTGTCATACCTTTGTCTGCTAGGTCAAAGAGCCCACTTTCTTCCCCCTGTAGGTACGTATCAACTGCATCCGGTCACCTTTTAACCTTCTCTGTGTTAATCTAAGTAGATAGAGCTCCTGGAGTCTCACTGTTAGGCAATCCTATAATCAGTCTTGTGGCTCTTCTCTGAACTCTCAAATTTCTCAACCTCCTCCTAGTTCTGTGGAGTAGGTTTCACAGAAGCCAGCTGGAAAGGGCTCTGGGCCCCGTTGGATGTCTCGAGATGGCTCGTGCTGGTGTAAAGAACAAGTGTGGAACTGGCAGAGCATGAGCCAAATGCTGCTGCTAAGTAAGCTAATGCTAGGGTGACCAGACGTCCCATTTTTAAAGGGACAGTCCCGTATTTAAGCCCTCCTGCAGGTGTCCGTCCCCCCTCCCCCCCGGCCCTACTGGCAGGTCCCACTGCGTGCTGGCTCTCGGCCAGCAGGGCCCCGCCCCCTGTCCCGTTTCCGGCTGGCGATGGCTGGTGTGTGCGGGCAGGCGCCAGGCAGCAGCCAGTTACATGTCACCTCTGCTGCCCACCCATCTGCCCTTTACGTTTCTCCCTCTCACTATCCTCTCCCTGCTTTGCCCCTTCGCCCCCCCCCCACCCCACTGCTCCTCCATATACCCCCTGGTGGGGCGCGTCCTGCTCCCAGCGCTGTGCGGAGAACCAG
>NW_020683414.1:0-4666 GCF_002925995.2 Terrapene triunguis
GCTGGGGCTCGGCTCTCCCCCCGGCGGCCAGAGCGCAGGGCGGTGAGCCCCGGCTGGGGCTCGCCGCTCTCCCCCCGGCGGCCGGGGGGAGGGCGCGGGGGGAGGCCGGCGAGCCCGGCTGTGGCCCCGCTCTCGCCGGCGGCCGGAGCGCCGTGCCGCCCCCCTCCAGGTGCCGCCCCAACACCAGCTTGGGTGCCTGGTGCCTGGAGCCGGCCCTGCCTGTCACATGATGATACAGTCAGATAGAACCACACCCATGCTACCATCTTTGGGGGGGGGAACAGTATCACACAAATAGTTAAGTTCCTGAAAAGAAAATCCAGCCTAGCTAAATTTAGCCGGGAAGTCAGCTTTTCAGCCATCATTGTACTAGACATATAATTACCCATCATGTCTTGTTCTCTGAGTGTGCCTTAGTGGTCATCAAAAACTTCTGGTTTCAGAGTTATCCTTGCTAAGGGGCCTCTGAGGAATGATGCGGTGACTATTTCTGAGGGATCTGAATAATAAAAATGTCAACAGTGGTTGCCTTAAAAAACAATTACCCAGCCCAGTTATAGGGTGTATGTTCCCCTCCTATGGAGAAATGCACGAAAGCAGCCAAGCTACCCATAGATGGCTTGTCCTCACTGATGGGTGGTTTAATACTCCTCAAAGTCAAAATGGTGATTTTTCACAAGTTCCTAGGGGAAACATAATTCTGACTTTGCTGACATTTGTGTAATAAAAATCCTGTCCCCTTAACACAACCGCATTGATGCAATGTTATTGTTATTAGTAGCCTGTTTTCAGGGTAATAAACTTGGGTTAGATTTGATTTTAAGCACGCACATGTGTCCTTTCCTGCTGTTAAAAGGAAAGCAAACTAAGGCATACAAATGAGATAGAGCCTTCAGCTGCTTTTCACCAGACTCAAGTAATGTTTGTTGGTGTACTGTCAATACATCAGCTCTCAGGGTCTGAGCCAAAGCCCACTGGAATTAATGGGAGACTTTCTATTGACTGCAAGGGACTTCAGATTGGATCTCCGGTAAGGATATTTTGCTGTTGCTAGGGGCAGAGGATATAAAGAGCTGACTATAGCCTGAATAAACACTTAATGGATGCATTTACAGAAAGTGCTTTGAAATCTGGCGGAGGCTGGGATAGGGAAGCTGCGCTTCTTCAAAGCCAGAAGAAAAATTCCTTAACATTAACTTTTAAAAAATCAACATTATTTAGCATGTTCTTTTTTTAAAAGAAAAAATTGATATTTTACCCTCTGCTATGATGAATTGTCAGCAGCAGCTGCATCACCTTGTGCACTGACCCTACCAGATTTGGGAGAGCGGGGTGGCTATTGCACTGGTGTGGGGATGTTTCACCTATCCGTAGGACTAGAAATCAGCCTGTGGTGCAAAGACCAGATATAAACATCCCCACAACCTTTTTTTTGGGGGGGGGGGCAGGGAGAGGGTTATGATACGAGTCAGGCTTTTTGGTCAGCCCCACCATTAGTAAAGCCATTTTAAAATGTACACTTTTTCTTTTAGAATGAGCCTAACATATTTTGCATTTTACAGCCTATGTCCTAGGCACCACCATTGAAAAATATTTTCCGTTAGGCTAAAACTGGCCTTGTGGTTTATTTACTATTAATTTTCTGGGTCTGATCAGGTCAGCAGCAACTGGGAAGTTCCTTGACCTAATTTTCACAGGCCGCACCCTGTTCCAGGATAGAAGATTTAGTTCCAGTGGGATCTATTGAGTGTCAGTGGGCCAACTGCTTCCTCCCCTTCAAGAAATCCATTTCCTTATTTTTAAGCAAGACTCAATTGGCAGGGGCAGGGAAAATGCCTCACAGCCAGTGTTTGAATGATCAGGTATTAAGGATAGCAATATTCACTAATAAAAAAACCACTTCTTTATATTACTGCTAAATTCTAGGGATTGGCCTGAGCTGCAAAGTTTCCAAATTTTCCCCAACATTCAGGGCTATTTGGAATTGGGAGTTTGATTTGAGCTCATCGCTCTGAATTCATGCTAGGCAAACTGCAGTGTATGTAGCGACACCACTATGTGTTTTGTTTATTGCACCTTTAAATCTCTAAGGACTCTGCTGTTCAAGACACAGGCAGCCATTTTGTATTTGACAACACAGAACGGCAGAGGAGAGACACGCAATGTGCTCTGAGCATGGAGACAAAACAAGAACAAAGGTGATAAGGATGGTACTGTAAAAAAGTAAAATACAACAACAGCAAAGAAGTAGTGAAGGGATTTTCTAGTTAAAAAGAAAACTAGGAAAGAGAAGACATCCACGTATAGAAATATGGAAGAGTTCCAGTTTACTAGTAAAGCAGAACAATTTGAAATATACTTGCACATGTATAATGGTTACAATTAATGCACCAAACTGGTCTCTTCTAATTTCATATGAAAATTCCATTTCTTCCACACCAGTGCTAATATAATCGCTTTACCAAATAGATCTGCATAGAATCACAGAAATATAGGACTGGAAGTAACCTCAGTAAGTCATCTAATCTAATTGCACTGAGGCCAAACTAAGTATTGTCTAGACCATCCCTGACAGGTATTTGTCTAACCTGATAATCTTCAAATACGCTAAGGGATGTTATAAAGAAGACAGGGATCAATTGTTTTCCATGTCCACTGAAGGTAGGACAAGAAGTAATGGGCCTCATCTGCAGCAAAGGAGAAATAGATTAGATGTTAGGAAAAACTTTCTAACTATAAGGGTAGTTTTGCACCTGAACCAGTCTGAGGAAGACTCGGGAAGCTTGATAACAGCAAAGGTAAGGTTTATTCCCCTCACTCTCACACAGAGTTCACATTCTTCCTTCCCTTCTCCTCCTCCCAGTGCGTCCTGGGAATTGTAGTTCCTGGGCTCAAAGCTACTAAAACCACCTAGGAATCCATTTACAAACACAAACTACCTGCACCTAGCTAGATATAACAGGTAGTCAAACTCTGGAATAAGCTTCCAAGTGAGGTTGTGGAATCCCCGTCATTTGAGGTTTTTAAGAACAGATTGGACAAACACCTGTCAGGAATGGTCTAGGTTTTACTTGGTCCTGCCTCAGTTCATGGGGCTGGTCTTGATGACTTTTCAAGGTCCCTTCCAGCCCTACATTTCTATGAGATAATAAACAAAAATTGAGGAAGATCCTTTTGTATTATGTGATAACTAAGCTATGAAAACAGGCAAGAAGATAGCTTGATTACAAGCAGAAAACTATGGGAATGTAACATTCAGGTTGCAATGTGAGAGATAAACATACAAGGGAGAGAAGCTAAGGTTGCCGTGGGAAACATGACTCTGATTTTACTGACTTTTGTACAATGAAATAAAAGTGATGGTGTAAAATGGTACTTTCTTACTTTATATACCTGCTCCGCCTGTGCAAAATTTACCCCGTGCACCAATGAAGTCCCACTCAAGCTCTCAAAACATAGGCCTTATGCTGACCCTATGCACAGATACTTTCACCCTATAGGATTCAAGACCTGACTGCTCCTTTACTGACCAACTAGTTTGAACCCTGCATTATGGGGAAGCAAGCTGGAGTCTGTTTTGCAATGAGCATTGTCAAAACAACTGTCATCTCACTTCCAGCAGGAGATTTCTTATTGGTGATGTATGAGAAGAGGTAGAAAGAGTCCAGCTGGATTATCAGATACCAGAGGGAGTTTGCAGTGCTGGTGATTAGGAAAAAAACCAAAGAAACAATGTTTGACTCAAACTGAACCTGCTGAATCTGGAAGACAGAGTGAGAGAATAAATATGGAATCTCACAAAGCTATCGGTCAAACCTAGTCTCCCTTAGGTTTCACTAGAGCTTTGGTCCCATTGAGTTTTTAAGAGCCAGAGGAATTAATTGCACAAGAGGTGTCACTGGAGTTTGGGTGCTCTGCAGGACCAGAATTCTAGCTTTGCAGAGTTTAGGAACTGAGATTCTCACAGCTCAGTAAGGTGGAACTCTTACATGAAGTAGGATTGTAGCTACCAAGCCTATAGGCCTTGCTGAAGCCTGTAAACTCTGCATAACTGAAGCAGCAGACCCAGAAGGCTTGGAAGTCTGCTGTCAAGGTTACCCAAGAACCTTTGGATTATTTGGGTTGTACATTATTAACAGAAGGCCAAATCCTCCAACCCCCTCTTAGGCAAGACCCACATTGACTTCAGTTTCACTGACTCAAGTCTACATTACAAAATTAAGTCAACCTAAGTTAAATCGACATAAAGCCACTGCAGTAATTAAATCGCTTTTGCACTTGTCCACACTCTTCTCCTTGTGTCGGCGGTGTGCGTCCTGACTAGGAGAGCTTGCACTGATTTAACTGCCAGCGTGGGGCATTGCGGGATGCCTTCTGAAAGGCAGCAACAGTCGATGTAAGCAACACAGTGTCTACACTGACACCATGTCAACCTAACTACATCGACCTAAATGCTACGCCTCTCGTGGAGGTGGCGTTATGAAGTCGGTGGGAACTACGTTTTAGTGTAGACCAGGGGTCGGCAACCTCTGGCACGCGGCTCACCAGGGTAAGCACCCTGGCGGGCCGGGCCAGTTTGTTTACCTGCCGCGTCGGCAGGTTCGGCCGATCGCGGCTCCCACTGGCCACAGTTCGCCGTCCCAGGCCAATGGGGGCTGCGGGAAGC
>NW_020683415.1:0-2297 GCF_002925995.2 Terrapene triunguis
GTATGTTGATGAGGCTTTCCAGGACACTGTAGAATTGTCCCACCTCCGGTCAGACAGCCTCTGCGCTGTTGAGGAGGGTGAAAGGCCCAGGGAAGCAGTGCAGTCAATGGGAGCAGAGGGAAACCTTCCCATAGTTGGGACCCTCCTTCCAGATGGTGCTGGGGTTGCCTCTCGCACTGAGGTTGCCTCTCCGGGGGAGGGAACTCCAGTTGCTAGGAAAAGGCAGCTGTTAGTAATGGGAGATTCTATCATTAGAAACGTAGATAGCTGGGTTTGTGATGACTGGGAGAACTGTATGGTGACTTGCCTGCCTGATGCGAAGGTTGCGGATCTCTCGAGGCATCTAGACAAACTTATGTGTAGTGCTGGGGAGGAGCCGGTGGTCGTGGTACATGTAGGTACCAATGACATAGGGAAGGGTAGGAGAGATGTCCTGGAGGCCAAATTTAGGCTGCTAGGGAAGAGACTGAAATCCAGGACCTCTATGGTGGCATTCTCAGAAATGCTCCCAGTTCCACGCGCAGGGCCAGGTAGGCAGGCAGAGCTTCAGAGTCTCAATGCGTGGATGAGACGATGGTGTAGAGAGGAGGGGTTGGCCCTTTGGTCTGACCCGGTACGGCTATTCTTATGTTATGTTCTTACGTGGTAGGCTTGCCTTCGCTCCTTAATTTTCACGCGGCACTGCTGTGCGTCCCTGTTATGGCCTCTGTCCTTCATGCCCTTTGAGACTTTTTCCTAATGTTTTGGCATTTCATGTACTGGAACGTGTAGAGTTCAGCTAGCACGGATTCATCTCCTCATAGGGCGAGCAGATCCCGTACCTCCCGTTTGGTCCATGCTGGAGCTCTTTTGCAATCCTGGGACTCCATCATGGTCACCTCTGCTGATGAGATCTGCACTCACCTGCACCTTGCCACGCTGGCCAAACAGGAAATGAGATTCAAAAGTTTGCAGGCCTTTTCCTGTCTACCTGGCCAGTGCATCTGAATTGAGAGCGCTGTCCAGAGCAGTCACAATGGAGCACTCTGGGATAGCTCCTGGAGGCCAATACCGTCGAATTCCGTCCACACTACCCCAAATTTAACCCGGCAAGGCCGATTTCAGCACTAATCCCCTCGTCAGAGGTAGAGTAAAGAAATCGATTTAAAGAGCTCTTTAAGTCAAAAAAAGGGCTTTGTCATGTGGACGGGTCCAGGCTTAAATCGAGGTAACACTGCTAAATTCGACCTAAAATCGTAGTGTAGACCAGGCCTTAGAAAATTTGGACAAGCACAAGTCAATGGGGCCAGATGCACTGCATCCGAGGATGCTAAAGAAGTTGGCAGATGTGATTGCAGAGACATTGGCCATTATCTTTGAAAACTCATGGCGATCGGTGGAGGTCCCGGATAACTGGAAAAAGACTAATGTGGTGCCCATCTTTAAAAAAGAGAAGAAGGAGGATCTGGGGAACTACAGGCCAGTCAGCCTCACCTCAGTCCCTGGAAAAATCATGGAGCAGGTCCTCAAGGAATCAATTCTGAAGCACTTAGAGGAGAGGAAAGTGATCAGGAACAGTCAGCATGGATTCACCAAGGGCAAGTCATGCCTGACTAACCTAATTGCCTTCTGTGACGAGATAACTGGCTTTGTGGATGAGGAGAAAGCAGTGGACATGTTATTCCTTGACTTTAGCAAAGCTTTTGATACGGTCTCCCACAGTATTCTTGCCAGCAAGTTAAAGTAGTATGAGCTGGATGAATGGACTATAAGTTGGATAGAAAGCTGGCTAGATCATCGGGCTCAACGGCTAGTGATCAATGGCTCCATGTCTAGTTGGCAGCTGGTATCAAGCGGAGTGCCCCAGGGGTCGGTCCTGGGGCCGGTTTTGTTCAATATCTTAATTAATGATCTGGAAGATCATAGAATATCAGGGTTGGAAGGGACCTCAGGAGGTCATCTAGTCCAACCCCCTGCTCAAAGCAGGACCAATCACCTTAAAAACCTCTAAGGAAGGAGATTCCACCACCTCCCTAGGTAACCCATTCCAGTGCTTCACCACCCTCCTACTGAAAAAGTTTTTCTTAATATCCAACCTAAAGCTCCCCCACTGCAACTTGAGACCATTACTCCTTGTTACCCTCCACTCCTAAAGACCAGCAGGTGATGGTCAGGCTTGACAAAGCCCTGGCTGGGATGATTTAGTTGGGGATTGGTCCTGCTTTGAGCAGGGGGTTGGACTAGATGACCTCCTGAGGTCCCTTCCAACCCTGATATTCTATGATCTTCCAGATCATTAATTAAGATATTGAACAAAA
>NW_020683416.1:0-3868 GCF_002925995.2 Terrapene triunguis
AAAATAAAATGCGCAAATCTATGCCTAATCAAACTAAATACAGATAATCTCACCCTCAGAGATGCTTCAGTACGTTTTTCTCAGACTGGACACCTTCCAGGCCTGGGCACAATTCTTTCCCCTGGTACAGCTTTGTTCCAGCTTAGGTGTTAGCTAGGGGCTTCTCCATGATGGCTCCTCTCCCCTCTCTGTTCTCTTCCACCCCTTTATATATCTTTTGCATAAGGCGGGAATCCTTTGTCCCTCTGGGTTTCCACCCCCCCTCACTGGAAAAGCACCAGGTTAAAGATGGATTCCAGTTCAGGTGACATGATCACATGTCACTGCAAGACTTCATTACTCACTTGCCAGCACACACATATACAGGAAGACTCACAGGTAAACAGCCATCTGCAGACAATGGGAGTCATCAAGATTCCAAACCATCATTAATGGCCCACACTTTACATAATTACAATAGGCCCTCAGAGTTACATTTTATATTTCTAGTTTTAGATACAAGAGTGGTACATTTATACAAATCAGATGATCATACTCAGTAGATTATGCACTTTGTAATGATACCTTACAAGAGACCTTTTGCACGGAGCATATCCCAGTTGCATTATATTCACTTATATTTTTATAAAACCATATAGACTGCACAACGTCACACACTCGGTGGCAAGGTGGTCTTGTGCTTAAACAGGGAATATACATGCCGTCTAGTGCTGCATAGTAGGAGATAGAATCATAGAACTGGAAGGGACCTTGAGAAGTCATCTAGTCCAGTCCCCTGCACTCAAGATGGTTAATGGCCCTGCATACTTGCATGACAATGGCCCCCACAGTGGATTTTCTAACTCTAAAATGATGTCTAACTGACGGTTAGCAATCCGGCACTGCAAGTTTCAGTAGTTCAATCACAGTTCACTTCTCCACTGTTGGTGCAGCTCTCATTGTGGTGTCCTTGCACTGAAGGTCTGGAGTGAGCTTGGCACACAGATCCAGAAGTGTGTCCTTGCACATCTGAAGGTTCTGCAGCCACTACTAGTCATCCCAAGCCTGCATTAGGGTACGATCCCACCATCAGTGCTCATTTCTCAGGCCCAGAATCAGCACTCCACCCTCTGCAGCTGCTCTGTGAAGGCCACCAACAACCTAGAATTGGTTTTCACTATGTCCTACAGCACTCTGTCCTCCAAGAAATCATCAGGTTCCATGCAGAGCCACAAGAACCACCAAATCAGCAAATACTGGAGGATCATGTGTCCTGTGCTTGCAACACTCATAATAATAGTGCAGAGCTGTGTAGGCTCCATGCTTCTGTCAGAGATGGCAGACAGCAAGGAGGACTGTGTGGGCTTGTGGGATTTTTAAAAAAAGGTGTGAAAATTATGGGACACAGATAATGTTATGGAATGGAGAACAGTTCATGCTGAGAGCTTGACCCTTTCTTCCAAGTCATCCCTCTGAGACTAGCTTCTGCCCCACCAAGGGTGACCAGATGTCCCGATATTTCCCGATATCCACCGGCAGCACTTTTTTTGCTCTGCTGGCAGGCACCCCCGCCCCATGTGTCCTGATATTTTCTTCCCCTCATCTGGTCACCCTAGCCCCACCAGGCATTGCCAAACTTCCCAGAAGACCGTGTTCTGAATGGTGGTGAATAGCACCTTGGGATACCTACCCATGGTGCACTGCATCAACAGACTGACTCCTGATGAGTATGTGCAGCACTGATGTGAGGAACCAAGTATGCATGTGTGCACCAGCGAAACACCAACTATGGTGGCTTTATGCTGATGTACCTTGCATCAGCAAAAGTTTGTAGCATAGGCTTCCCCTGTATATGCCTCAACAGCCTCCTATGGTGAGAGGAGCTCAGATAGTGCTGGCTATGCTTGGTCTGTGCCACTTGGAGATTTTCCCCATACTGGTTTATGGGCCCTTCTGCAGAACCAAAGTTGTGCAAAAAAGCTATATCTGGGGAGAGGCTCTGGCCTGGTAACGGGTTGGTTAGCAGTTGCCTTGAGATAGTACATTCTAATATAGTAGATTTTTCTAGACGTTTTTACCTACGTTAGTCTCCATAACAGAAAAAACTCTAAAGAATATTTTTACAAACGCTAGAAAGTGTATCATTCCTAGAGTAATGATGATGCACTAATTAGCCACATGCTGTGACATCTTATTTTGTGACAGAGGCTATAAAACAAGGTCCATTGGTATGAAAGGTAGAGTCAAATTAATTTCATTCCTCCTTACTCCTTACACAACCTTTCTTTAACTAACAGTTGTAAATAAACTATGGAGCCTTGAGTGGTGTAGTTGAGTTTGACTGAATACATTCTCTCCGGCTGAGACGTAAACCCAGATGCTGATGACTTGTGGTCATTAAAGATGCCTGCCGCCTGTTGTAGCTGCAACACAGACTTGTGCACACGCTGTGCATGTGCAATCTGGGACCTCACACTTATGAACCTTTGGACCATTGTATCTAGAAAACATCAATAAGGAGATTTAAAGGCTTAAAGCCAAGGGCTCCTTAGCAATGTTTGCAAGTTTAGGGATATTAACTCCAGTATATAGGTCAAACCCCCATGCAGGTGATAACATACTTAGGTAATGCTGCCTCTCTAAACTCTTCTAGCAGCTTCAGTTGGATAGTGTTGTCATCACTTCTTGCCCTATGTGCTTATGCAACTCTCTGTGTGCTATCAAACAGCACTCTGGTTTCTCCCCAGGAGGTGGATCAAGTCACTCACTCTCTCTAATGTAGACAGGTGTTAGGAAGCTTAAGGGGTAGACTTGAATGTTGCAATCTGCCCCAAATACTGACCAGGATAGGGAACAAATTGTGACTCCCCTCACTCCCTCTCTGGCTAGCCAGCTACTCTCACCAGTGGGGGCCCACTTTCTTCTGCTGCTCCTTTTTGCCCCTTCCCCAGCCAGTGCTCGCTCTCTCCGCTGCAGCCAGAGCCACAATGAGAACAGGGTTGTGATGGTCTGCAGATCCTGAACCAGGGCCTGCAGGTTCTCTGCTGCAGCCATAACCCCTCCTGACAGCTCTACGAGTGGCTGGAGGATTGGGAGCCCTAAGGTCTTTTGGTCTACTAATGGTATTGCGCACAAGGACCTGGTGGGAAGAGCTCTGGAGTCCTGATTGGGCTGGGTACATTACTTAAGCCAGAAAGAGAGACACTAAGCTGTCTGCAACAAGATGGATCCTGGCTTGCTGCTGCTACACACTCTGCCTTCTGCCACCTGTCTCCCAGCCTCGTCCCTGGCTCCAGGTTTTGACCCTACCCTGTTCCTGGCTCCTGCCCTCCGCCTCATACCAGTCCCTGAACCATTGTAACTGACTGCCAATCCTAGTCTACGTCTCTTTTTGGCTTCCAACTCAGTTCTGACCCATGGCTTTGAGTCCTGTTTCCTGTCTGACTCCTGACTCCAGACCTACCCATTGGCCTCTGGTTTCTGAACTCCATGCTGCCCGCAAGGTCAGACTGCCCACGTCGAGGTCACTGGTGCCCATCTTCCAAAGACCCTGCCAAGGGCTGAGCAGAGGAAGAAGCGAAGCCTTACTCGCTTTCACTTCCGTGGTTGGGTGAGCGATGGCTGTGACAATTCTAGCTTTGCTTCTCGGCAAAAAAGAAACTAGAGTGGACTACTGTGCTCCTGGAGTAGCATTTGTCAAGCACTTTGAGATGCATAGATGCACTACAGCATTGCAAATGCTACAGCATTGCAAATCATGTGTTAGTCCAGATTTTTGTTCGTTTGAAGGTACTTTATGTACACTTGAAAAAAACAAAGGCCCCAAAGTAAAGCACTAAACTAGAAACCTTTTCACCGGGCCAGCGTTCTCCTTTGTTCTAGATGCAGC
>NW_020683417.1:0-2153 GCF_002925995.2 Terrapene triunguis
CCGCAAGTCCACAGGCACTGAAGGCGACGGCCGAAAATTCGACCTTGTCCTGAGTGCGCATGTGAGAGGTGCAGTGCATGGTCTTGTTCACAGAGAAAGACTAGGTTCTTTGTATACAATTTCATTTATCTGTCTCAGGAATTCACTCCCTTTTCACAATTCACACAGACACATCTGCGACTGTCTCCCAACCCAGCCTGTCAGCACACTCCCAGAGGCTAGCGCAGATTAGGCGGAGGAAGAAGAAGACGCGTGAAGACATGTTCTCAGAACTAATGGGCTGCTCCCGAGCCCAGGCAGCCCAGCAGACACAGTGGAGGGAGAACTTGTCACAAATGCACCGAGCAGTCATGGAACGGGAGGAGAGGTGGCGTCAGGAGGACCAACAGGCTACTGAAAAGCTGCTTGGACTAATGAGGGAGCAAACGGACACGCTCCGGCGCCTTGTAGATGTTCTGCAAGACCGGAGGCAGGAGGACAGAGCCCCGCTGCAGTCTATCTCTAACCGCCCTCACCCGCCACCAAGTCCCACACCACCCTCACCCAAAGTCCAAAGAAGGAGGGGCGGCAAGGGCCGTTAAAACTTTCAGTCAACCCCTGCAGACTGCTCTAGCACTAGAAGGCTGACATTCCCCAAAATTTGATAAGTCCTTTCCTACCCACCTCACACAAGCCCCCGTCCAAGTTTCACCCCCCACGTTTCATGTGTGGTTCACAATAAAATGTTTGTTTCTGTTCATTACTGTTTCAGTCAGGTTCTTTTGAGGGAGAGTCTGTCTGGAGGGGGGGAAGGGGCTTGGTAATTGGACAGGACAGTGACCTTTAGCAGGGTACAGAGGCGGTGTCAGGTCCAGCATCAGGACACATACACAGTGCAGTCACTGGTTACCCTGGTCAGTCTGGGAGGTGGTTTTCATGTTCTGGGGGGGGAGGGGGTTGCTCTGTGACTTTTTGGCGGGGGAGGGCAGTTACAGATCTTATGCAGCGGTCCTTATCCTGGCTCACAGATCCACGCAGCAGGGGATCTGTAACCCTACCCCCCCTGCCAGAAAGTCACATAGCCGACACATACACGCAGTCACCCCCAGGAGTGCTGGCAGGCTCCATTGAAATAACCAGTGCACCAGTGCGGAGCCTGTCATTCCGGGAGTTTAGAAGCATCATTTGCATCAGAACACTAAACCCGCCCCCCGCCACAGTCTGCGTCCCCGGTTTAAAACATTCCCGCGAAAACAGCAATACAGACAACGGTGTTCATTAACAAAATAGAAATGATTTTATTTTTTGGAAAGGGGAATGGGGTAAAGGGGGTATGTAACTGGAGAGTATAGTGAAAATGAACTGGGTAAAGAAACGGGGGCAGGATCAGCTTTTCTGTCCACAAACTGAAAAGTCACAGGTTGCCCTGCTCACTCAGGAACCTAGCTTTCAAAGCCTCCCGGATGCACAGGGCGTCCCGCTGGGATCTTCTAATGGCCCGGCTGTCTGGCTGGACGTAATCAGCAGCCAGGCTATTTGCCTCTAGCTCCCACCCCGCCATAAAGGTCTCCCCCTTGCTCTCACACAGATTGTGGAGCACACAGCAAGCTGCAATAACGATGGGGATATTGGTTTCACTGAGATCACAGCGAGTGAGTAAGCTTCTCCATCTCCCTTTGAGACGGCCAAAAGCACACTCCACCACCATTCTGCACTTGCTCAGACGGTAGTTGAACAGTTCTTTTTCTGTGTCCAGGGCGCCAGTATAGGGCTTCATGAGCCAGGGCATTAGCGGGTAGGCTGGGTCCCCGAGGATGACTGTAGGCATCTCCACATCCCCAAGAGTTATTTTGTGGTCTGGGAAGTAAATACCTTCCTGCAGCCGTCTAAACAGACCAGAGTTCCTGAACACGCGAGCGTCATGAACCTTGCCCGGCCATCCGACGTAGATGTTTGTAAACCGTCCCCGATGGTCCACCAGTGCTTGCAGCACCATTGAAAAGTAGCCCTTTCTATTGATGTACTGGCTGGCCTGGTGGTCCGGTCCCAGGATAGGGATGTGAGTCCCATCGATAGCCCCACCGCAGTTTGGGAATCCCATCGCGGCAAAGCCATCTATGATGACCTGCGCGTTTCCCAGGGTCACTACCTTTGGGAGCAGTACCTTGACGATT
>NW_020683418.1:0-1463 GCF_002925995.2 Terrapene triunguis
TACCAACCGTCCCCATCCCTTACCCCGGACACAGAATCAGGGGACGGATCAAGCAGTAAGTGCTGTAAACATGTAAACATTTATTTAAAACAGAACGGTAATATTTATACTATTAACAATGTATATTTATAAAAGTGCTGTAAACTAGTAAAAAAATAATCAGGTACAAAACAGGAATATTTACAAAGGTAACAAATGGGTTTTGCATGATTTCTCTGTCTTAGGCTCTTCTCAATTTAGTCCCAAGTATTTTAAAAAAATTTCACAATGTCCGTTACTACATGATTCCCAGGCCCAAGACGCTCCACTCCAAAGTCTCAGTGCACCTACGCGAAAATCCGGTCAATGTGGCCGGGGATCGACGAGAAATCCTCGTAGGAGAACTCCTCGTAGGTCTCGTGGAGGTAGAGCTCAAGCCTGTTGATCAGGTTCCGGGGTAGGGCGATCTTAGTGGGCCCTCCGTGGTAGCAGACATGTCCCCTCCATGCCACAATCAGGTACTCGGGGATCATGGCCCGACATAGCATGGCGGCATACGGCCCCGGTTTTTGCATGCTTTCCCGCAGCATGCGTTCTCTCTGGGTGTCCGGGATCCTCAGGAGGGTGATGTCGCTCATGACGCCCTGCTTTGAATTAGGGAGGGGACTGTTAGTATTGGGACTTTTACAGCCACGCGGTGGAGGGAGAGGGGCAGCATACAGGGATCTTTCCCTGGGACAGCCGCGAGGGGGTGGGACAGGGGCAGAGTTGATGCTGTCCTGATTGCTGGCAGCAGAGACTGGCATTGCTTTCAATGTGAAAGGAGGCCAGTGCTACTGCTGGAGTTTTAAGCAGCCACAAGTCTGCGGCTTACCATTATTGCCCGCTCCAGAAGTTCAGGTCTCCAGCCACAGTTCTCTGAACACTCCAAGACCTCCGCAAGTCCACAGGCACTGAAGGCGACGGCCGAAAATTCGACCTTGTCCTGAGTGCGCATGTGAGAGGTTCAGTGCATGGTCTTGTTCACAGAGAAAGACTAGGTTCTTTGTATACAATTTCATTTATCTGTCTCAGGAATTCACTCCCTTTTTAAAATTCACACAGACACATCTGCGACTGTCTCCCAACCCAGCCTGTCAGCACACTCCCAGAGGCTAGCGCAGATTAGGCGGAGGAAGAAGAAGACGCGTGAAGACATGTTCACAGAACTAATGGGCTGCTCCCGAGCCCAGGCAGCCCAGCAGACACAGTGGAGGGAGAACTTGTCACAAATGCACCGAGCAGTCATGGAACGGGAGGAGAGGTGGCGTCAGGAGGACCAACAGGCTACTGAAAAGCTGCTTGGACTAATGAGGGAGCAAACGGACACGCTCCGGCGCCTTGTGGATGTTCTGCAAGACCGGAGGCAGGAGGACAGAGCCCCGCTGCAGTCTATCTGTAACCGCCCTCACCCGCCACCAAGTCCCACACCACCCTCACCCAAA
>NW_020683419.1:0-1443 GCF_002925995.2 Terrapene triunguis
ACTTTCAAATTCTCAACGAGTTCCTCCCTATTTGTTAAAATCAAGTCTAGAACAGCTTCACCCCTAGTAGCTTTTTCAACCTTCTGAAATAAAAAGTTGTCTGCAATGCAGTCCAAGAATTTGTTGGATAGTCTGTGCCCCGCTGTGTTATTTTCCCAACATATATCTGGATAGTTGAAGTCCCCCATCACCACCAAATCTTGGGCTTTGGATGATTTTGTTAGTTGTTTAAAAAAAGCCTCATCCACCTCTTCCACCTGGTTAGGTGGCCTGTAGTAGACTCCTAGCATGACATCACCCTTGTTTTTTACCCCTTTTAGCCTAACCCAGAGACTCTCAACACTTCCGTCTCCTATGTCCATCTCTACCTCAGTCCAAGTGTGTACATTTTTAATATATAAGGCAACACCTCCTCCCTTTTTCCCCTGTCTATCCTTCCTGAGCAAGCTGTATCCATCCACACCAACATTCCAATCATGTGTATTATCCCACCAAGTTTCAGTGATGCCAACAATGTCATAGTTGTATTTATTTATTAGCACTTCCAGTTCTTCCTGCTTATTACCCATACTTCTCGCATTTGTATATAGGCATCTAAGATACTGGTTTGATCTTTCCTCCCGGTTTTGTCCTGACCCTCCTTTCTCTCTGCCAATATAGCCCACACTCCCTCTCGTCTCCGACCCATCTCCCAGGTCTCCATGTTCCCCACTTACCTGCGGGCTTTGCTCACCTGTCCCCGTCGAACCTAGTTTAAAGCCCTCCTCACTAGGTTAGCCAGTCTGTGTCCAAATAGGGTCTTTCCCCTCCTCGAAAGGTGAACACCATCTCTGCCTAGCAGTCCTTCCTCAAATAGCATCCCGTGGTCTAGGAAGCCAAAGCCCTCCTGGCGACACCATCTTCGCAGCCAGGCATTCACCTCCATGATGCATCTGTCTCTGCCCGGGCCCCTACCTTTGACAGGAAGAATCAAAGAGAATACCACCTGCGCTCCAAACTCCTTCACCCGTACTCCCAGAGCCTTGTAGTCACTCTTGATCCGCTCAGTGTCACACCGCGCAGTATCATTTGTGCCCACATGGATGAGTAGCATGGGGTAGTAGTCAGAGGGCTGGATAATCCTCGACAATGCCTCCGTAACGTCTCAGATACAGGCTCCCGGCAGGCAGCATACCTCCCGAGATGAAATGTCAGGGCAACAGATGGGCGCCTCCGTCCCCCTCAGCAGAGAGTCTCCGACCACCACTACCCTACGTTTCCTATTCGCAGTGGTGGCAGCAGACCTCCCAGCCTTAGGGGTACGAGGCTTCTCCTCCTTTACTGTAGGGGGTGATGCCTTCTTTCCTGTATCAAGAAGAGCATAACGGTTACCTATTACCACAGCGGGAGGTAATAGGTTGAACCTGATATGAGAGTCCCATTATATTAGGTAATACGCAGTCT
>NW_020683420.1:0-2529 GCF_002925995.2 Terrapene triunguis
TTTGGCTGTAGAGCAGTGTTATTTTTTTACACAAGACTCCTGATTCATTCAGGGCACAGACTGGATCTTCTCTGCAGATGAATCAGGGTTGTGCCGTGAAGGAGTCGGGTGTCTGTAGGATCCCTGACTGATTTGTTACAGAGCCTGGAAGGTCTATAGTGAATGAGGCAGGGGACTGCAGGAAGAGAAAGGACGGTCTCATGGTTAGGGCAGTTGAATGCCACCCTGGATGCTTGGTTTCTGGCCTCTACCACCAAATTCCTATGTGATTCCGTGTAAGTCACTTAAGCCAAACTTTTCACTGGTAGTCACTTCTGCATTTAATTAAAGACCATACCATAATGCATATGCGCAAGGTGGCCGAATTAAGGCTACATGGGCACTGCTCATTCTGGCATTTCCTAACTGGAGTGTGCTTGGGCTACAACCTTTTAATCCTTTTAAATCCTTAACTTTGTATTTCCTGACTTTGTTATGGTTTAGTTTATTGAGGAGAGCAACTTAACTAACACTGAAGGACACTTTTTTTGGGTGAATAACAGCAGCAGCTGCATGGAACTACAAATTTATGTCACATTCTGATGCAAAGTTATAGTTCTCTGTGCCATGGGAAATCACTTACTTGGCTCTGCTATCCTGGATTCCAATGAACACACCTTTGAAATGCTGTCACATCTATGTGGGAGTTCTCATTCCAAAATGTACCATCTGAATGTGTAATCACTGAAATTAATTATCAGAGGGGTAGCCGTGTTAGTCTGGATCTGTAAAAAGCAATAGAGAGTCCTGTGGCACCTTTAAGACTAACAGATGTATTGGAGCATAAGCTTTTGTGGGTGAATACCCACTTCGTCAGACACATGTCACTGACTTAACTAAATTTATTAATTGAATTAACTGAAATTAATGCAGCTACAACATTGTTTGTTTCAAAGTGTGATGATCCATATACAACCACATCTGGAAGGGCACCCTTTGATGCATTGTTAAAAAGCTAGTAGAAAGATATGTTAATACAGCCTACACCCTCACCCCCATTCGTTTGGCCAGGCCGCCTCGCAATTCCGCAGCGGACCCGAAGCCAGGAAAGAGGCCCAATAGACTGCATGACCTTATTAGGGCATAGTGCTTATCACAGGAAACTTATGAGGGATGTATCCATAGTGTTACCACACAAAAAAAACGTTTCTGCAGTTTCCGCATTATGTTGTTCTTCCTAATAAGGGGAAGACAGTTGGGGCACTAAAAAAACCAATCAACTTGTGCCACATTTACTTCCAAAAAACTATATACTTAGTCGCCCCTGTATAGCAATTAGAGGTGTCCCGAAAACAAATTAACGTCACTACAAGTCCAGGTCTGATCAACTTGGGCTTGACCCTCCCGCTCCCGAATCCAGCCCCGAGCGTGTGTCCTGTAGCCAGCTCGAATTCATTATGTATATGCTCTCCCATCTGTCTGTTATTTGCGTGGCCGTAAGTAATTAGTTAACTATCATTGCTTTGCCTGTGGTTACTTTACTTGTAACCCCCTACTGTGTTTAGACTGGAAAGGGGCTTTGGTTGTTTAAATTTAGTTACATAGTACTTGTAAGTGTTTAAAATTTAGTTACACAGTAATTGTAGTTGCTTAAAATTAGTTATGTAGTATTGTAGTAAGCTAATAAGAATTCATAAATTCATAAGAATTAACATTTTATTATAATCATCATCATATAATAAAATTGAGTTGTATCCATTTCTCCTCGTCCTGGGTCATTCAACTCAGTCCTTCACCGAGAACCCTCAAAGAACCACAAGCCCCTTTTGGGCTGAACAAGACAAACTAGTCCTGCCTTAGTACATGCCTTACACATTCTTATACATTTATTATTTGTAAATGGTATTTCTTTCACTAGATCAAGAGATTTTGTTGTCCAGCACGGGCTAAATCTACAGAGTATATCTGAAATTTTTTAAAACTGTATGTGAATAATCCAGCCACAAAAGCAATTTCTGAAATATGTCATAATGAGTGGAAAATACAGGATGTTTTTGGTTTCAGTCACTGCAAAATGAGCTGATAGCAGGTCTGAGAAATGGGCTGACGAAACCTGAATATTTTCAAACCAAAAGATGACTAAAAATAAAAAGGTGGGTTCTGGGGGAGGAGAAGGGGGATGAGCCTGAGACTTGGAATGAAAGTGCCTCTCAGACACAACTGGTACATCAACGGCACTGCACTCTGCTTCTAAACCATTGCAGTAAATAATCATCTTGCATGGAATTTTCAGAATGGCCTAAGTGACTTAGGAGCCTAAGTAATAATTTCAGACATCTGATGAAGTGGGTTTTAGCCCACAAAAGCTCATGCCCAAATAAATGTATCAGAGGGGTAGCCGTGTTAGTCTGAATCTGTAAAAAGCAACAGAGGGTCCTGTGGCACCTTTAAGACTAACAGAAGTATTGGAGCATAAGCTTTCATGGGTGAATGCCCACTTCATCAGACGCAAGTAATGGAAATTTCCAGAGGCAGGTATAAATCAGTATG
>NW_020683421.1:0-6908 GCF_002925995.2 Terrapene triunguis
ACATGGCAGAGGGGCATTGCTGGCACATGATGGCATATATCACATTGGTAGATGTGCAGGTGAACGAGCCCCTGATGGTATGGCTGATGTGATTAGGCCCTATGATGGTGTCACTTGAATAGATATGTGGACAGAGTTGGCATCGGGCTTTGTTACAAGGATAGGTTCCTGGGTCAGTGTTTTTGTTCAGTGATGTGTGGTTGCTGGTGAGTATTTGCTTTAGGTTGGGGGGTTGTCTGTAAGCAAGGACAGGTCTGTCTCCCAAGATCTGTGAGAGTAAAGGATCATCTTTCAGGATAGGTTGTAGATCTCTAATGATGCGCTGGAGAGGTTTTAGTTGGGGGCTGAAGGTGACAGCTAGTGGTGTTCTGTTATTTTCTTTGTTGGCCCTGTCTTGTAGGAGGTGACTTCTGGGTACTCGTCTGGCTCTGTCAATCTGTTTTTTCACTTCAGCAGGTGGGTATTGTAGTTTTAAGAATGCTTGATAGAGATCTTGTAGGTGCTTGTCTCTATCTGAGGGATTGGAGCAAATGCGGTTATATCTTAGAGCTTGGCTGTAGACAATGGATCGTGTGGTGTGTCCTGGATGGAAGCTGGAGGCATGTAGGTAAGTGTAGCGGTCAGTAGGTTTCCGGTACAGGGTGGTATTTATGTGACCATCGCTTATTAGCACAGTGGTGTCCAGGAAATGGACCGCTTGTGTGGATTGATCTAGGCTGAGGTTGATGGTAGGATGGAAATTATTGAAATCATGGTGGAATTCCTCAAGGGCTTCTTTTCCATGGGTCCAGATGATGAAGATGTCATCAATGTAGCGCAAGTAGAGTAGGGGCGTTAGGGGACGAGAGCTAAGGAAGCGTTGTTCTAAGTCCGCCATAAAAATGTTGGCATACTGTGGGGCCATGCGGGTACCCATAGCAGTGCCGCTGACTTGAAGGTATATATTGTCCCCAAATGTGAAATAGTTGTGGGTGAGGACAAAGTCACAGAGTTCAGCCACCAGGTTAGCTGTGACATTATCGGGGATACTGTTCCTGATAGCTTGTAGTCCATCTTTGTGTGGAATATTGGTGTAGAGGGCTTCTACGTCCATAGTGGCCAGGATGGTGTTTTCTGGAAGATCACCGATGGATTGTAGTTTCCTCAGGAAGTCAGTAGTATCTCGAAGATAGCTGGGAGTGCTGGTAGCGTAGGGTCTGAGGAGAGAGTCCACATAACCAGACAAGCCTGATGTTAGGGTGCCAATGCCTGAGATGATGGGGCGTCCAGGATTTCCAGGTTTATGGATCTTGGGTAGCAAATAGAATGTCCCTGGTCGGGGTTCTAGGCATGTATCTGTACAGATTTGTTCCTGTGCTTTGTCAGGGAGTTTTTTTAGCAGATGGTGTAGTTTCTTTAGGTAATCCTCAGTGGGATCAGAGGATAATGGCTGGTAGAATGTGGTGTTAGAGAGCTGTCTAGCAGCCTCTTGGTCATATTCCAATTTATTCATGATGACGACAGCACCTCCTTTGTCAGCCTTTTTGATAATGATGTCAGGGTTGTTTCTGAGGCTGTAGATGGCGTTGTGTTCAGCATGGCTGAGGTTATGGGGCAAGTGATGTTGCTTATCCACAATTTCAGCCTTTGCACGTTGACGGAAGCAATCTATGTAGAAATCCAGTCTGTTGTTACGACCGTCCGGAGGAGTCCACGCAGAATCCTTTTTTTTGTAGTGCTGGTAGGGGGGATTCTGTGGGTTAGTATGCTGTTCAGAGGTATGTTGGAAATATTCTTTGAGTCGGAGACGTCGAAAGTAGGATTCTAGGTCACCGCAGAACTGTATCATGTTCGTGGGTCTGGAGGGACAAAAGGAGAGGCCCCGAGATAGGACAGACTCTTCTGCTGGGCTAAGAGTATAGCTGGAAAGGTTAACAATATTGCTGGGTGGGTTAAGGGAACTACTGTTATGGCTCCTTGTGGCATGTAGCAGTTTAGATAGTTTAGTGTCCTTTTTCCTTTGTAGAGAGGCAAAGTTTGTCTTGTAAATGGCTTGTCTAGTTTTTGTAAAGTCTATCCATGAGGAAGTTTGTGTGGAAGGTTGGTTTCTTATGAGAGTATCCAGTTTTGAGAGCTCATTCTTAATCTTTCCCTGTTTGTTGTATAGGATGCTGATCAGGTGGTTTCGCAGTTTCTTTGACAGCGTGTGACACAGTCTCTCAGCATAGTCTGTGTGATATGTAGATTGTAATGGATTTTTTACCTTTAGTCCTTTTGGTATGATGTCCATCTGCTTGCATTTGGAAAGGAAGATGATGTCTGTCTGTAAGCTTTAGAAAGAAAGCTACAAATCAAGAACTGAGAAATCTGTTAATGGCCAGTGATCAGGGGGCAAGAGCACAGCCCTTACCTGAGGCTACAGAAGATGCAGAAAAAATTAGGATGCAAAAGGTGACAAGTAAACTGCAATTTGAACATGAACAGAAGCTAGCAGATCTTCGATTGCTGGAGATGCAAAAAATAGCAGAATTAGAAAGAGAGAGAGAGAAAGAGGCCGCTGAGAGAGAGAAAGCAGCCGATCAAAGAAAGAAGGAGGCTGATGAGAGAGAGGAGAGAGCTCGCAAGGGGCGTCTAGAGCTGCTCGCTGCTGAACAGGAGACGGCCAGACTTCAGCTCCAAGTAATGGAAGAGCGGAGAAAGTCATCCCCACCTGGTACTCCACTTCCCCCCCGCCATGAGAAAAACTGGGAAAGGATGTGTCCCATTTACAACGATACTGAGGATATAGAGGAGTTTTTGTCTACCTTTGAACGCCTCTGCAATCTGTACCAGATCCCCGAGGGTCAGCGAATGCCTGTCCTGCTGACCAGACTGACTGGAAAAGCCAGGGAGGTATTTAATGAATTGGGGGAACAAGAAGCCTTGGATTATGAGCGGTTTAAGGATTCTGTGTTAAGGCGGTTCAAGGTTACTCCTGAATCTTACAGAGTTAAGTTTAGAAAGTTTAGGATGTCTAATGATTGTACTTTTGTAGAATGTGCTCATAAGCTGATGGGTTTTGTTAAAAAGTGGGTTATGGGAGCCAAGGCGCATGGGAGTTTTGAAAAACTGCTGGATTTAATAACTTTGGAACAGTTCTTAGACATTGTGCCTGACAATGTGAGAGCAGCTGTGTGTGATAGGGACCCTGAGTCAGTCCTACGGGCAGCAGAGATTGCGGATGCCCATACCCAAAACAGGGCTCGAGAAGGGTGTAAAACCCCGGGGAAAACTAATCACCATTCTCCCCAGTTCAAGAGGAGGGAAGGATTTAAAAGTAAACCTGACTCTTCTAAAGGAGTTCAAGGGGGCCCGGAGGGTAGGAACTCACATCCCAGGACGGAACAGGTTACATGCTATCACTGTGGTATGATGGGCCACATGAGACCAGACTGCCTGACACTGAAGGGCAGCCCCAAACCAGCAACCCCAGATGCCACGGCCAATGCTAACCCTGTTGTTGTAAACTCACAGGCAAGCTACACAGAGCCCAGCATTGGTGCCCTGTGTGCAAATGCTGTTTCTGTGGTCTCTGAAGAATTTGACCTTAAAACTCACATTAAAGCTAAATATGGGGGAAATAATGCAGAGTTTATTAGCAGTGCAGAAGTGAATGGAGTAAGGTGTATGGCATGGAGGGACACCGCAGCAGATATCACTTTGGTTAAAGCAAGTCTTGTCAGGAAGGAAGATTATTTGCCAGGTGCGGATGTAACTGTTGTAGCCTTTTCTGAGTATTTTGTCACGGTGCCTTTGGCTAAAATCCACCTGAAATGGAAGGGATTTGAGGGCACCATGGTTGTGGGAGTAAAAAACACACTCCCTAAGGATATTATGATTGGAAATGATATTAAAGCTATGGTCAGTCAAGTTAACACAAACCAGGCACAGGAGAGGATTGATCCTAAGATTGTGCCTATGGAGGGTTTCTCCAAAAGTTTGTCTTTGGAAAGTAGCTGTTTGGCTATGAATGAAGTTTCTGAATGTCTATCTAATGTCTCAGAAGTAAATCTGGAATTAGATCAAGCGAAGGGAGAGGGGAACAAGGAGATTTTGGATGAGCCTAGGCAGTCTTGTGAGCTGATGGCTTTATCTAGCCGGCAGTTTGGGAAGGCAAGGAGAGTGGAAGATGAGTGTCCCCATACCTTACCGGTTTCCTGTGTGAAGAATAGTGACAGTGAAGGAAATGTGCCTGTGTCGGTCAGGGGTATTGACTTGCCTATGGAGGAAGCTACCCCAGTCTCCAAGCAGTTGTCTGTGAACAGCCCGGTGTGCTGGGACAAGGGAAATGAAATCCCAAACTGTGTGTCTAGTAAAGGAAAATGTGTCTCCAACTCTTTTTTGTCTGTGGAGCAGACAGAAGGTGCCTTTCAGCCTGTGATGGTTGAGAGTAATTCAGTTGTCTCAGATTTGGTTCTGGATTCAACTAAAGCCCAGGAAGGGAATGGTCCTAAGTTTGTGTCTGCTGGGGAGAATGGCACTGTAACTAGGTTGCATCCAGTTAATGTCTTAGCAAAATCCCAGAGACCAGACAATTCTGGTGCTTGTATCTTGCCTGTTGCTCATGTGTGGTTGGAGAAGGGGGTAACAACTCTGTCTAATCAGGGTGATACCCTAGCCAGGGCACAAGGAGAGCAGAAAGGTAATTTGGTTGCGATACCGACGAACAGTTTAACAACTTGTAGCAAAAAGGACAAAATTCCTAAGCTTGTGTGTGGCAAAGGAAAGAAGAATGCTTCTGACCTTTCATCTAATGAGTCTATGGGTTTGCCTGAAAGGGGATTGTGTAGAAATCTGCCTGATAGGCCAAAGGTGATCCTAAATGTAAGTAAGACCCAGACAGAGTCTGTTGTTGCTCAGAAAAGTGTTCCTTTAAAGCAAGCCCTAGGTGAAAAGGGTAAGGACAGAATTTCTGTGAGGGGTGATTTGCTGCTTAGAAAAGCTCCTGGGGAAAGGACTCCTCATGGTAATCTGTGCAAGCAGTTCACTGCAACTGAAGGGTGTAAGAGTGATTTAATCAAGGAAGTTTCAGTTCCTAACAGCCAGAAATTTTCTGTTGTGAATGGATCCACTGACTTTCCTTTTGAAAGATCCAGTGTGGGTAGCTTTGAGAAGGTCTCAGATGAAGTAAGAGCTGTTAAGAAAGTGGAGCAGCCCTATAACCAAGTGGCTGTGTGTGGCCAGCTTGTTGGGAAGACAATGGTGTTGGGACAGGACTGTCTCCATGCTAATTCGTTAAGTGAGCAGTCTGTGCTTCAGGGTCTGAGGACAGATTTGGTTACTGGTGTTTCAAAGCAAAACAGTTTTATGGCCGAATGCTTGAGGATGCAGGGGAGAGCAAGCAAACTCTCACCCTCAGACTCTTTGGATTTGTGTGGTATCTCTTTAAGACAGAGTCCAGCCTTGGAAATGATAGCAGTTAAGGATATGAAAACTGGTGGACTGGCTCCTGTCTGTGGTAATGCAAATTACTTGCCTGGCTGGGAGAGGAAGAACTTGCTAATAGCTGTTAGCACAGAGAGCCCACCCCATCAGCCAGTAAATTCTGTTAAGCAAGAGAAAGCAGGGTTTGATCCTGCAGGACAAGGAGGAAAGAGAAAACTGAATTTTGCAAAGGGAAGCCACAGGTTAACCCTAAAATGCCCAAATTCCAATGGTATTGAGCCAAAGCTGTGGCATGACAACCATGATTGTAAATGGACACTTGCAACGAATTTGTTATTATGGCTAATGGTAATTTTTGTAACAAATGTGTTGCTATTACCACAAACTGTAAAAATGTACAATGTGCCTAATCTTTTGGAAAATCCATTGAACAGGTTAAAAGGAATACATGAGAACACACTTTATGTTAAAAGGCCTTGTTATACTGATGTTTCACAGTTAATGCCTGTAAACAGTATTGGAACTTGTCACAGGGGAAAAGACATTCCAGACCTAATGTGCTGTATAAAAAGGGAAACCGAGGCACACTACCATATTGCTTTCATGGCTAGAGGCCAAGATTCCTGTACTGTAAACAACCTTAATATCTACATTAACTTGATGTTAATTGGGTTCCAAATATTTGCCAGAGCTTGTATGAATAAAGTAGCTGTTTCCTTTAGCTCTTGGCAAAATCACATGAGACATTCAGGAACCGTGCTGCAAGAGCAGATCCAATCCACTATTGTTCTAACTAAGTTTTACCTTGAGTTTGTAAAGAGGTTCAATCATGCTATTGAACATGACTTTGATAAACCATTTCTGTTATACACTGGTATAACTTCCAACCCAATACTAGCGGTAGTGAGACAGACCCAAGGATGGGGAGCTCTTGGGATGCAGTCAGTGATGTTTGTGTCATCCCTTCCTGCATCAATTTTGCGTTGGGGGTGTGACGTTATTGATATAATCTGGGACCATATAGATCATTGTTGCAACCAAGGTCCTGTAGTGGCACCCAGATCTTGTGTAAAGGGGGTCAAATGGGGTGTCTAAGACAAGGTTATGGTTTACTAGTTATGATTATGCTGTCTATATGTGTGTATCAATTTTGTAGTTGAAGTTAGGAATATTGGCTCTATACTGTCTGTATTTCAAACTTATGCTATGCTGCTGGGTGACATCCCAGACAAATTGGTGTTAGCTCTGCCTAGCCTGCTTGATGGCCCATTAAGGACCATCAGCTATACAATGGACCCATTGAGAGAACGCAGATACGCCTTGTAACTCAGCAAGGTATGCAGGAACTGGCCCATGTGACTCCAGACTCCATTTTGCTGTAATTTTCCACAGTAAGGACAAAGAGGTGTTCTTACACCTGGAAAAGACTATATAAGGCTGATGCCTCATCTCCATCTTGTCTTCAATCCTGCTTCATACCTCTGGAGGAACTTTGCTACAAGCTG
>NW_020683422.1:0-1875 GCF_002925995.2 Terrapene triunguis
CCGCCCCAAGCAACTGCTTGCTTTGCTGGTGCCTAGAGCCGGCCCTGTCTTCAGAGATGGGGTACTGGGGGGGGACACCCTGACATCAGTGCCCCCCAGTCCCTCCGCTCTGCACAGCAAGCAGGAGGGTCCCAGGAGCTGCTGGCCAGGGGCTCCAAGGCAGAGGGCAGGAGCAATGCAGCTGCAGAGCAGCAGGGGCAGGGGCACCTGAACACACATTGCTGGATGTGCAGGGCTCTGCTAATCAAGTGCGTGGCACTTGATTGACTCTTGGGGGGCCGCACAGCTTAGAGGGAACATAGGTCCCCAGTATGTTATTGGACGCTTTGTGTTTTGCCATATTACTTTTCCAACAGATTTCTGGGAAGTTAAAGTCCCCCATTACTACCAGGTCTTGCGTTTCGGATATTTCTGCTATTTGTTCTAGAAATGCCTCATTCACCTCCCCTTCTTAATTTGGTGGTCTGGAGTAGACCCCTACCATGATGTCATCCCTATTTTTCCCCCTTTTATCTTTGCCCAGATATTTTCAAATGATCTGCCGAGTCCCACCTCCTTCTGGATCTCAAACGAACTTCCTCCCTTTGTTCCCCTGCCTATCCTTCCTGAACAACTATCCCCCTCTATAACAACATTCCAGTCATGAGATTTATCCCACCAAGTCTCTGTGAATCCAATTGTCATAACTTAGCTTATGTGCTAATACTTCCAGTTCTTCCTGTTTATTCCCCATACCTCTTGTATATAGACATCTAAGATGTTGAGTAGATTCACCCACTGATTTTCCTCTTGTTGTTTGTATGACCCCATGGTAACTTTCCATGTCCCTCCCCCAACATCTAGCTCTCTGTTAAGGTCACCTTCTTTTATGTGTACCTGTGCTTTTGTCACCTGGCCTCTTTGAACCTACTTTAAAGCCCTCCTCACTAGGTTGTGTGAGTTGGTGTGTGAAGATGCTGTTCCCCTTCTTAATCAGGTGGACCCCATCTCTTCCCAGCAGACTTTCTTCCCAGAACAGCCTTCCATCGCTGAGGAAGCCAAAGACCTCCCAACAACACTATCTGGGCAGCCAAGCATTCATCTTGAATGATCAACCGCTGTGCTCGTCAGTAAGATAGTTCAAATGGTTAGGCAGCCAGTGTGCTGAGACCACCTCCCAGCAGGTTGACTAGCATTGTCTCATAGATTCATAGATTCTAGGACTGGAAGGGACCTCGAGAGGTCATCGAGTCCAGTCTCCTGCCCTCATGGCAGGACCAAATACTGTCTAGACCATCCCTGATAGACATTTATCTAACCTACTCTTAAATATCTCCAGAGATGGAGATTCCACAACCTCCCTAGGCAATTTATTCCAGTGTTTAACCACCCTGACAGTTAGGAACTTTTTCCTAATGTCCAACCTAAACCTCCCTTGCTGCAGTTTAAGCCCATTGCTTCTTGTTCTATCCTTAGAGGCTAAGGTGAACACGTTTTCTACCTCCTCCTTATGACACCCTTTTAGATACCTGAAAACTGCTATCATGTCCCCTCTGTCTTCTCTTTTCCAAACTAAACAAACCCAGTTCTTTCAGCCTTCCTTCATAGGTCATGTTCTCAAGACCTTTAATCATTCTTGTTGCTCTTCTCTGGACCCTCTCCAATTTCTCCACATCTTTCTTGAAATGCAGTGCCCAGAACTGGACACAATACTCCAGTTGAGGCCTAACCAGCGCAGAGTAGAGCAGAAGAATGACTTCTCGTGTCTTGCTCACAACACACCTGTTAATACATCCCAGAATCATGTTTGCTTTTTTTGCAACAGCATCACACTTTTGACTCATACTTCGCTTGTGGTCCACTATAACCCCTAGATCCCTTTCTGCCGTACTCCTT
>NW_020683423.1:0-1269 GCF_002925995.2 Terrapene triunguis
TCCCGGACATGTTCGACTTTTGGGGATTTCCCCCCGGACGGGGATTTGAATCCCCAAAAGCCGGACATCTCCGGGAAAATCCGGACGTATGGTAACCCTAACCTTCAGGCTCTAGGTGGCAGGACCCTTCTTCCCAGTGTCGCCTCTCCCCCACGTTGGGGTTACCTTCCCCCTTGGCTGGGGTGTCTCCGTGCCCAGCTCTCCCTCGCTCTCCCCAGCTGCTCACCGCACTTGGCTCCAGATTGCTCCAGCTCCAGCTCCGCTCTGCCTCAGCGCTGCTGCTCTGCTTCCAGTGCAGCGCCCTGGGCTGCTCCTCTGGCCCTTCTGGCTGCTGTGGCTCTGCTCAGCTCTGTCTGCTTCTCTGGTTCTCTCTGGCTGGCAGGGCCCTGCTCCCCAGCTCAGGCTCCTGCTCTCCCCTTAGCTTAGCCCCGCTCTGGCCCAGGCAGCTCCAGCTCACATGGAGGACGGGACCTCTGGCCTCCTGACTCCCTCATTGGCCAGCCTGCCCTGTCAATCAGGATGACCTGGAACATTGGCCTCTCCCCATTGCCTCTGGGGACTGTCACTGTCAAGGTCCTGGTTTCTCATCGGCTAGAGCAGCGTTTTTCAAAGTTCGGGTCGTGACCCAGTACTGGGTCGCAGCATGTCAGGCAGTGGGTCGCTCTGGTCAGCACCGCTGACCAGGACGTTAAAAGTCCTGTTGGTGGTGCTGCCCAGCTAAGGCAGGCTAGTGCCTACCTGTTCCGACACCGCGCTGCGCCCCGGAAGCAGCCAGTAGTGGTCTGGCTTCTAGGCAGGGGGACCATGGGGCTCCGCGCACAGTCCCCGCACCGAGCACCAGCTCTGCACTCCCATTGGCTGGTTTCCTTGCATGCCTCTGCCTAGGAGTTGGACCTGCTGCTGTCTGCTTCCGGGGCACAGCGCGGTCCGCAGTGCCAGGACAGGCGGGAAGCCTGCCTCTGCACCCCGGCTGTGCTGCTGACCGGGAGCCGCCAGAAGTAAGCCCATGTCCCAACCCCGTGCCCCAATCTCCTGCCACAGCCCTGAGCCCCCCAAAACCTGGAACCCCTTCCTGAACCCCAAACTCCTCATCCCTGGCCTCACCTCAGAGCCTGCACCCCCAGCCCAGAGCCCTGACCCCCTCCTACACCCCAAACCCCTTCCCCAGCCCTGGCCTCTCCCCCCAACCCCTAGCCCCTCCTGCATCCCAAACCCCTCATCCCCGGCCCCACCCCAGAGCCTGCACCCCCAGCCCAGAGCCCTGACCCC
>NW_020683424.1:0-1350 GCF_002925995.2 Terrapene triunguis
ACTCCATGCCAGGGCCGGCTCCAGGCACCAGGCACCCAAGCATGTGCTTGGGGCGGCGCCTGGAGGGGGGCGGCACAGAGGGGCGCTCCAGCCAGAGAGCGGAGCCGCGACCGGGCTCAACGCCCTCCCCCGGTGCTCTGGCCGCACATGCTTGGGTGCCTGGTGCCTGGAGCCGGCCCTGGCATGGAGTTCCTGTCCCCTACCTCTCCACACCCAGCTCCCTGTAAAGTAAAGCTGTCCTCTGACTGTAGCTGCCCTCTGTATTCTCTTTAAAAGGGGTCCGCCAGTGTGCAGAGGGTCTGAGGATGTGATATTTTATTATGATAAGACAGCTAGGATGTGTATTTTATGAAGAAATTGGACAGAGTTCTTGGGGATGATGCCCTATCCTACTCCCACTACAAGCCTGCAAACTTTCCAGCTTCAGCAGAGACCCAACAGCAGAGTCCTGGAGGTTGAAAGGAAGGAAGGGGATTGCAGCAATCATGAAAGGGAAAAGATCTGTGCATACTGCAGCCTCCCTCTAAGGATCTTGGGGGCAAAATCTGACACAAGGTTTTGTCCTTTATGGACAGTAAAGAGAGAGCTGTGCAGATATTGCAAATGAAAAGGAATCTGTTAAAATTCATCTATATTTTAAAATTAATGTACAGCAATCAGGGCCGGCTCCAGGCACCAGCTTCTCAAGCAGGTGCTTGGGGCGGCCGCTCCAGAGAGGGGCGGCAGGTCCGAGTATTCGGCGGCAATTCGGCGGACGGTCCCTCACTCCGCCTGGGAGTGAAGGACCTCCTGCCGAATTGCTGCAGCAGATCGCGATCGCGGGTTTTTTTAGATCGCGGCCGGGGCTTTTTTTGGGGGGGGGGGGCGTTTTGGCTGCGTGGGGCGGCCAAAACCCTGGAGCCGGCCCTGTCAGCAATCCATTTGTAGTGACTTTCTGCAAATATTCATGGAGTCATGAATATTACTAGCATGGATGTTCACAGAAAGGGAATTTCAAAGTTGCATGCAGATAAATTAATGGAAATGTGAATATAAATGTGTACATACAAGGATTAACCAAGCACTGGTATCCAACATGGCACAGACAGTAAACATCACAAAACTGTGGGGAATCAAGCTACCAAGTTAAAAATGTTCTCTCTCTCTCTCTCTCTCTCTCTGACACACACACACAGTATCTATACACTGATACTTTCAGTTTGCAAACAAAATAAATCTACTAACTGTGTTCTTGGATATCGCAGGAGCAGAGAAAGTGGCTAAAATAATCTGATAAATTATCTGCTGAAATCATACACTTAGTTCTAAGTAACAACATTCATGTCAATAGCTATGTATTTCAGAGTAATG
>NW_020683425.1:0-3758 GCF_002925995.2 Terrapene triunguis
ACTCCTGTTCTTTTTGCGGATACAGACTAACACGGCTGCTACTTTGAAATATATATTATGGTGGCACCTAAAGACCAAGGTCCCATTATGCTAAATACTAGTCAATAATATAGCAAGAAGAACTTAAAATGCCCAAATATGGGAGAGGGGTGTGTGGTTTGGGGACTTGGAAATTGAATTTAAGGTTTCTAGCTCTGCCACAGACTTCCTGTGTGACCATGGGCTGGTCACTTATTCTCTTGAATCCTTAGTTTGCCATCAATAAAAATAATACTTACCTATCTCTGTGAAATAGAGAGAATACTTACCTATATCATGATTGTGAAATGCTCAGATGCTACAGTGGGGGTAATATAAGAACCTAGATAGACCCTTTCCATGGGGACCTCCAGAAGGGATGAATTGCCTGTAATTGAAAACTGGTTGAGAACCTGTAAAGACTCTATAGTAGGGTTACCACCGGACATGTCCGGCTTTTTAGTTCTTAAATCGCTGTCCAGGAGGAATTTTTAAACATCTAAAAACACCCAGGAAAATACGTACGTATGGTAACCCTAGATGGGAGCTGCCGGAGCCACAGAGTGGGGCTTGCAAGCGCCGGCAGCACGCAGAGAGCCCTCCGCCCCCCCCCTGACCTGACCCTAAGAGCCAGAGGGACCTGCCGGGGGGCGAGGTGGGGAGTCCCGGGGGTGCTTACCTGGGGCGGCTCCCGGGAAGCATCCAGCAGGTCCCTCTGGCTCCTAGAGTCGGGTCGGGGGGAGGGAGGGGCGCGGAGGGCTCTCTGCCCACTGCCAGCGCCTGCAAGCCCCACCCCCGCAGCTCTGATTGGGCAGGAGGGAGCCGGTGCAGCACTTGGAGACCCCCTCCGCCTCTGTGCCTAAGGGCCGCCCACACTGCAGGCTCCTGCCGGCGGGCAGGCGGGCGGCCCCTAGGCACAGAGGCAGAGGGGGTCTCCGTGTGCTGCACCGGCTCTCTCCTGCCCAATCAGAGCTGCGGGGGCGGGGCTTGCAGGCTCTGGCAGCGGGCAGAGAGCCCTTCGCCCCCGCCCTGCCCCGACCCTAGGAGCCAGAGGGACCTGCTGGATGCTTCCTGGGAGCTGCCCCAGGTAAGCACCACCGGGACTCCCCACCTCGCCCCTCAGCAGGTCCCTCTAGATCGGGTGGGGTCGGGGGGGTGTGGAGGGCCTACTGTGCACTGCCGGCGTCTGCAAGCCCCGCTCCGTGGCTCCAGCAGCTCCCATTGGCGCTTTTCCTGGCCAATGGGAGCCACGGAGCTCGCGCTTGTGGCGGGCACAGCACGTGGAGACTCCTCGGCTGCCCCTGATCCTAGGAGCCGAGGGACCTGCGGCGGGGCGGGGTGTAGAGGCGAGCGGAGAGCCAGCAGCGGGTGAGGGGGTGAGTAGGCGAGCAGGAGTGGGGGTGGGGAAGAGGCAAGCAGTGAGGGAGCCAGTGGCTGGCGGGCAGACTGGTGAGGAGGCAAGTGGCGGGTGGGGAGGGTGAAGAGGCGAGCAGAGAGCCAGCGGCGGGCGAGGGGCGGTGAAGAGGTGAACGGCGAGGGAGCCAGCAGCGGGCGGGAGGGTAAGGAGGCAGGCGGCGAGCCAGCGGCAGGCGGGGGTGTGTGTGAAAAGGCCAGCGGCGGGCAGCAGGGGTTGAAGAGGCGAGCGGCGAGGGAGCCAGCGGCAGGTGGGTGGGCGGGGCCAAGCGGGGAGGAAGCGGGGCCTGGAGCAGAGTGGGGGCGGAGCATGGCAGGAGCGGGGGTGGACTGTGGGTGGGGCCGACACCCCTTGTGGAGTGTCCTCTTTTTTGAATGTTCAAATATGGTAACCCTACTCTATAGTACCATGGGCAAGGTACTTGCCTGTCCCTTCATATCATTTCTAGGAACAGAGTCAAAAGCTTGATACAACTTGTGTTTTTCTCAGTAAAACTGGTTTGATTATCACAAAAGTGTTAATTGTGTTCCTGGAGCTAAGAATCACTGCCATGTGTAGAGGGGCAGTTTGGGACAGCAGCGCAGAATTGCTCTGTATATATTGTTTTATGTAAAGGGTTTATTTTTCTTTTCTTGTGCTTTAGAATGTGCCCTTCCATTTGGAGTTAGCAAATCACATTGTACAAGCTGGTACAGTGGAAATCCACTCTACAGTCCTGCGTCAAACCGATTTTGCTGAGTGGACCTCACTGTGGAAGGAAATAATGGACTAATTCCAGAAAGATTAGGTTAGCGTGTTGGTTTCCTTTGGCGTTTCAGATGTTGAATGTGAACTGAAGGAGTGCACAGTTCTCCTTTTAACTCTTTTTCAGACCACGTGGGCTCCAGTCTGCCTTCTGATCTGCATGCACTGAGTTCAATGGGAGTTGCACAGGTGTATCTGAGGTTAGAAATGAGCTCATATCTGTTTGTTTTAAAAACAGCAGCAGTTCTGGATCTAGAAACCTCTTCGGCAGCCAGACCTGCGCTGCTCAGACACACATGCTTTGTGTTCAACCAGTAGCTAACCTCATACCTGGGGCTAGATTACGGCATGTGCTGTTGGTTCAAACTGCCTTTTTACTGCTGCCAAACACAGAACAGGCTCCTCACTTATTCTCTAGCCTGAGTATAAAAAGAGTATATTGCAAAAATCAACAGTGTTAAGATTGCACAGTTTAAATTTTAAAAGGGCAGTGAATACACATGGTGAGATTCCTGCTGCAGCAGTGTTGGCCAGGCTATGCTTATTTCCTACGTCTATTCCTGCTTTTCCAGTTAAATGTGCAATTTGGACCCTGCTCCTACTCCCATTGAAATCGATAGCAAAATTCTCATTCACTTTAATGGGAGCAGAATGGAGCCATGAATGTGGTGCTAATAGGACTGTCTCTAAGGAAGTTCAAAACCATCTCAGAGTTCTAGGACTAATGAAGCTGCATGGGTGTTATCTGAGTGCATGGTTGGCTGAGGGTGAGGTTTCATAGGTATAACTGAGAGCACAATTTGAGCTGCAGGACATTATTACTGACTCTCAGAGCTCAGGGTGAGATGCAGGCCTGGAAATGCAGGAGTTACTTTTGTTTGTTTGTAAATGGAGATGTCTGATAGTCACTGAGACACCATAAACAGGTAGCCCCAATAATGTCTTTTCCTTCCTCCCACCCCCCACCTCCCAGAGTAGAGCTATAGTTTCAGACCACCCCAAGCCTCTTCCAGCCTAGTTACTGGCTGCCTCTGGCAGCAAAGTTGAATTTGGGACTCTCAGGACCCTTACCGTATTGAAGAGACACTGGCTGGCTGATCAGACGGTTGACCTCCAATGGTTACAATGGAGCTTTAGTTTAACAAGGGGTTCAGTTAACTGAGTTTCACTGTGTGCACCAAAATGGCTTGGGATACTGACAGACCTTTTAAACACTTCAGTTTTTGTCAGTTCTTCTTTGGCCTTCGCTGTCCATTAAGATGCCTCTCTGAGCCAAACTCCCTGTAAATCTGATTAGGAGTCTTGAGCCGTTAGACGCATTGCAGACTTATTCATCTAAATTGCTATAAATATCACATTTTAACTAGGCCTGGCTTTGCAACCCTGTAGTTACAGCTGAAATGCTCTTGAAAGCTGGTTAAGAAGCATAAGAGCAAATAACTACATCCTGAAAACAGAGCCAAAGACTCCACTTCAGTTCTCTCATCTGCAGATTTTGTTCCAAGATCTCTGGGTTTGGTTGAAACTCATAATTTAAGATTCCAGATTAACAGTCCAAGAAATAAAGGTTTTTTTTTTTTTT
>NW_020683426.1:0-1194 GCF_002925995.2 Terrapene triunguis
CCAGGGGCTTTCCCTGAACAAGCAGTGGCCCTAGTTTGAGAACCACTGCTCTAAGGAACACCAGTCCCATGAGCCAACATTGTTTCCATACACTAGCAGAGTGTTAGGGGACAATGGTGCTGTTGAAGGTGACATCTTTCAGATCAGCTGTAAAATAACGCTCTAGCCCCTGCTGGTGATAAAAGATCCCACTGCTTTTGCTTTGTTAAGATGGTGTTAAAATTACACCGGTCTGTGATGTCAGCTCCCATTCACTTGCCAGATTCCAGCTTGCAATCCTATCCAACTTTCCCCTGCAGTTCAGCTGGCAATGGTGTTCTTCATCAATGTCCTAAACTGGGCAGTGCCATGCAGCTACCACGTTCCACCATGTATGTGTAAGCCTGTCTGTGGTGGTGGATGAAATGATTGCACAACTATTTCAGAGGGCGGTTTAATGAGGCTTAGTTAAAGTGATTGGTGCAAAGGGAAATGCTGCTCCCTTCTTGTGCTATAGAACAGTGGTTCTCAATCAGGGCTATGCAGAGGTCTTCCGGGGGTACATCAACTCAGCTAGATATTTGCCTAGTTTTACAACAGGCTACATAAAAGGCACTAGCGAAGTCAGTACAAACTAAAATTTCATACAGACAACAACTTGTTTATACTGCTCTATATACTAGGCACTGAAATGTAAGTACAATATTTATATTCCAATTGATTTATTTTATAATAAGTTCTGCTCCCAAAAGTTAAAAATTCTGCAAAATTCTGCAAATTTTAGTTGTCAATTAAATGTGGAGGCTCCACCATGACATTGGGGAGCACAGGCCACTGGCTGCACAGAGGTGGGAGATCACTGCAGCTCTCCCCCAGAACACGGACTCAGTAGTGAGGCTGCACCCAACCCTGACACAGTGAAAGGACTGGGCCTGCCCCACAAACACCCCAGGGCCCTGTTCCTCCATGCCAGGTGCACCAGCAAGGCAGGATCCAAGTGTGGGTTGAAGGGTTCTGTGTGGGGCAATCTCGGTGCGGGGGGGAGATCTGGATGCACAGGTGCTTGTTGGGGGGGGTTCTAGGTACAACGGGGTCCAGGTGAAGGTGTTCGGGGCTCGGCAGGGGTCTGGGTGTGGGGAGTAGAGTTCAGCAGGGTGATCTGGGTGTGGGGGGGCTCAGTGGGGTGGGGATCCAGGTGCAGCTGGTTGGAGCTCG
>NW_020683427.1:0-4317 GCF_002925995.2 Terrapene triunguis
TTAGTCTTTAAGGTGCCACCAGGCTCCTTGTTGTTTTTGTAGATACAGACTAACACGGCTACCCCCTGATACTTGACACAAGAAAGTGTTAGTATAATAAAGGATGCCCACAGTCAAATATTTTTAAACTGAATTTTATAATGCTTGACTAGAAAATTGGTCATGTTAAAGATGCAAGTTAGTACTGCAGCTTAGGTACAGTTGATACATTGTGTAAATTTAAGTCTCCATTAAATTCAAAAACCACAAAGAAAGAACAGAGAAACTTTTCATTGGTGAAATGTTATATAACTTTGGTTTGTTTAGTTTGGTTTTGTTTGCTTGTTTTTAAAGGGGGAGGCAAACATTGACTGCAAAATAAAATGAAAGTAGAAAGGTTCATACTAAAATCTTAACAAAATATGTAATATAGACAGAAAAGAGATAAAATAAGTTAAAAGTGTAATCATCTCAAGTACAGTTTAGCTCTAGTTTAAGGCAGCACAACCACAAGGGAGGAAAACCATCATCTGTTAATTCTGAATGAACAGTGGACTTGAAACACCTAAATTAAACTATTAGGATTTGGTTATTAGAAATCTAAAGGGGGAGGCAGAACCCAACCTTTTCCAATAAAGTCTCAGATTACCCTTACAACCTCAATGTCAAGGTTACCTGAGCATCCTTGATCTACTCAAGGAGATACAGTACCGCCACAACTGGTATTTTGTTTAATCCATTTGTTCATCTTTTCATTTAAATAAAAACAATGATTGAAATCCCACATGGAGAGTTTGCAGAAACACAACAGGTTCAAAATTGCATCCAGCCCCTTCTCTTCTAGGCAGTCCGATAACTCCCTTCTTGTTTCCTTGATAGCCTCATCACTTCCCTGGCAGCTTTTTAGAATAAAGTTTTCATTCTCAGACTGAAATGAGAACCTAGTGTTTCCAGTATCATAAAACTTGCAAATATTTATAATTTTTCACAACCCTGATTGATAAATGAATAGAGAAGTTTGTAGGGGAGGAGGGATAGCTCAGTGGTTTGAGCATTGGCCTGCTAAACTCAGGGTTGTGAGTTCAATCCTTGAGGGGGCCACTTAGGGATCTAGGGCAAAATCAGTACTTGGTCCTGCTAGTGAAGGCAGGGGGCTGGACTCGATGACCTTTCGGGGTCCCTTCCAGTTCTATGAGATAGGTTTATCTCCATACAAAAAAAAAAAAAAACTTGTAAATATTTAGCCAATCTCTTATATACTAAAGTAACTGGGGACTTTCTCCAGTTATATTAGTCAAGCACTAAGTTCCTAATTGCATTTTGTTAGCTACCATGAGTTTCAGGGTAGTTGGTTGTCACTTAAGGTCTGATTCGACAAACTCTTTCTGATAGAAGAATTACTTCAAACAGTTACAGTATGGAATCTAATCATTCTGCAGTGCTGATTAGAATTATTTATATGAGTATGGGTTTGCAGACTGGGCTTTTATTTTGCCACTAGCAGTAGTTCATCTATTATGAATAAGGTTATTTTTTTTTTCATGGAAAATGTCCCAGCAGAGGTGTGGGAAAATGAGGTTGTGTCACAGAAGGAGGGAGAAGTGGGGACCCCATGGGAGGGAGCAGTGCTTGACTGCAAGCCCATCGGTACTCACCCCAGAGCAGCGGCTCCTATCCTGGGGGGCTGGGCCCAGTTCCCCACTTCAGGAGTTGCAAGCTGGCACATGTGATTGCAGTGCTACTCAAGTTTAGCATGACCACCTCTTCACAGATGAAGAGGGAGGGGCAGAGGGTGAACTCCGATTGGTGTTATGACCATGTAGGCCAGCTTGCAACGCCAACCAAATTTGGCCCTCCATCTCTTCCTCTCCAACAGTGTGTGTGTGGGGGGCAGGGGTGGGGGCAGATGCACCAAACCTGACTGGTGCTGCAACACATGGGCCAAGTCGCAATGCTCACAGAGGAAAGAAGACCCTAATGTGAGGGGTCACAAACTTTATTCAAATTCACTATTACCATGAATACCATGACCTTCGTGCCAAAATCATAGACTTAATTATGAACTCTAACTTAAGTAAAGTGGTATGTTGTCTGTAAAACTAATTATTAAAGACGCAGTTCATTAAATGAAATGGCAACATACACTCTGAATAGGTTAAAATATATTTGAAAGTAGAGGCATAAAAAGATATTTTATAACTCAAGTTTGCTTTTGCCAATTAGTAATCAATGCTGAAAACATGAAACCACAAAACCCATTGTAATTATTACAGAGACAGAAAGTCATGCAGCATTTCTATGGCACTTTCTACTGACTGCTCACCAGAATTAAAGAAACTAGAGGAAAAAAGTTTACTTACCCTACAGTAACTGATAATATATTTAATTTAATATATGGAGATATACCTATCTCATAGAACTGGAAGGGAACCCAAAAGGTCATTGAGTCCAGCCCCCTGCCTTCACTAGCAGGACCAAGTACTGATTTTTGCCCCAGATCCCAAAGTGGCCCCCTCAAGGATTGAACTCACAACCCTGGGTTTAGCAGGCCAATGCTCAAACCACTGAGCTATCCCTCCCACTATTGTTCTTCAAGATGTGTTGTCCACAGGTTTTTTTCACTCTGGTGTGCATGTGCCCCATAAACACAAGATCAGAATCTTTTTGAACAGCAGTGTCCGTGGGGTCACACCTGCAGTCTGAATGACAGCTAGCAACCTGTAGCCGAGGGCATAAAGGGCAAAATGGCTGAAAATTCCCTTCAGTTCCTTCGCCAAAACAGAATCCATTTGACCCAGGACTCTGCAGTAGGGGGGGAAGGAGCGCAGGTTGTGAAATACATGTGGACAACACATCCCAAAGAACAACAGTTATTGTGGGCTAAGTAATTGTTCTTTCTTCTTCAAGTCCTGACGGTAGGTGTTTATAGTCTATTGAAACAACAACTGGAAGACAGCTCTGCCCAAGTGGGTGACAGATCTCGAGCCCTCTACTAAAGAGTAGCACCGGCTGAAAGTGTGAACTGAATTTCAGGTACCTGTTGTGCAAATTTTGGAGATTGGAATGGCCCACCAAAGCTGCAGAGGCTGGTGGAATGGGCTGCTCTGCCAAGCAGATCCAAACGAGCAATCATATAAGCAAGTTCTAATGCAGTTTGAAACATTTAGATCGCCTTTGTGTGGATCCAGGCTGATCTCTCATCCTGTTGGCAAAGACCAGAAACAGTGTAGGAGAATTCCTGATTGGTCTCACTCTGTCCAAGTAGTCATGACATCAATTTAATAATCACTACAACTGGGTCAGGAGAAACCAATTGGAAAGAGTACTAGTTTTATATTTTAACTATATAAAAATCTGTTTGATTTAAGTTACTTTATGTTTGGTCCCATATTCTCTGGGTAACAGTGGTCTGGAAGGATGGCATCAAGACTTGCTAGTCACTTCTACATGATCACCTCTGTCCATCCCAGGAGTAGTTTTAAGCTACAATTGGGTCAACTTAATATGGGTTCTTGGGTAGCTGAGAAGGAAAATAAGGGATGCAGAATGGCTCTTTCTCCCCTAAATCAAGTTAGATTATAGTCAAGTGAAAACTTCAACAGGAAAAAAACACCCACAGGTAAAAATTGCTGTAGTACTTTAATTTTGTTTGTATATATTACTTATGCAGTTCACAGGGAACAGTATGCAATAAAGCATAATTTAAAATTGTACATCAAGAGGCAAGAACCATTTGTACGCAAAAGCACATTCGTAACCATTGTTTCAGTTTATAACACCGTCAGATAAGCCCCCAAACTTTCAAATTTCTCACATTATTTCTCAAGGTTTCCCTGTACAAATTGCTTCTTTGTTAACTTGCTGATGATGATAATGTACAAGACTAGAAGCAAATCAAAAACTCTTATAACTCTGGGATCATTTGCAAGTTCAGTAATACACAGCTAGCTAACCATTTAAAATATAGGAAGAACAGTTATCCTACTGTATTTAGCTTGGTTATTGAAGTTTAATTTATTACAGTGTGGCTACAAAACTGTAACAATTTATATGAAAGAATTCATGCGTTCCACAAAGAGTATCACTGAGGCCCAGTTTTTCCCTGGGGCACTATCAAAGACTATTCTAGTTAGCAAGTTGAGAAAGAGAAAGGAAACCTTAGCAATTTTCTACTGTAGTGTAGGTGACAAAGAAAGGAAAAATGCATTGAATGTTTCTTGGTTTCCAAACGACTTATAGTAGGGTTACCATACGTCCGGATTTTCCCGAACATGTCCGGCTTTTTGGGCTCCAAATCCCCGTCCGGGGGGAAATCCCAAAAAGCCGGACATGTCCGGG
>NW_020683428.1:0-2070 GCF_002925995.2 Terrapene triunguis
GCCGCAGCCCTGTGCTGCTTGGATCCTACCCCCAATGAGCCCACTCCCCACGAGCCCACCCTCAGCCTCCAACCAGCCCGCCCCACCACCCTTGTCCTGCCTGGAGCCCGTCCCCACAAGCCTGCCCCACCCCCAGGCACCGCCTGAGCCTGCCAATATGCCCCGCCCCCACAACCCCAACCCACCCGAGCTTGCCCCCCTGACTCCACCCCACCACCCCAACCCCGCATGGCCTTGCCACCATGCCCCCCCCGCAGCCCGAGCCCCACCATCCACACCCCATTGCACTGTGCCCTGCTCTGCTCACCCCACCGTCTGTGGCCAGCCCCCCTGGCCGCACCCTGCCCTGCCATCCGCCCCCCACCCCTCCCCACCATGGCCTGGCCTCCCAACACATCCCTAAACCCACAACTGCCCTTCCATGGGCTGACTCTGCCCGGCCCCCCCAGAGGGGGGGAGAGCAGCTCCGGGCCAAACACTCACCTCCACTTCTGACTCCGACTTCTTGAGCTCTTGCCCATTCTCCTCCTCGTGCTGCTGCTCGCCCTGGGGAGAGAGGCAGCGTCAGCCCCGACTGCAGCCCCCCAGCCCCGGGCAGAGCCACCCCACAGGGACCCCTCCCAGAAGCACTGTGGGATCCAAGGCCCCCCTGCGGTGGTGGCAGAGAGGCAGGGGGGCTCCGGAGGGCAGGGGGGCTGGCCACAGACGGTCTGCAATGAAAGAGGGGCCGGGGCGACGAACCGCGTGGCCCAAACTAAGCGCTGGCCCCTGCCTCAGGCGGTGGCGCTGGGCTGGAGCTGGTACGTGCGCCCTGGGCGGGCTGGAGAGCCGCGGCGTTCAATGCCGGGGGAGGACCCCAGGACGTCACTTACGAAGATGGACTGTTCCTGCAGACGCTGCCTGGCCTCCTCCGCCTCCAGAGTCTGCTGCTTCCGCCTGCCACGAAAGCCAGCGAGGGGGCCTGAGCAGCTGCTGGGGGCAGCCCCCAGACCCACCCCAACAATGCACCAGCAAGCACACGGCGCCCTGCCCCACCTCTCCACACCACGCCCCCATGCTCCACCCATGCCGCACCCTGCCCCCCACACCCTCCAAGCTCCATCCATGCCATGCCCGCCTCCCCCACCCCTCATGCTCCATCCGTGCCACGCCCTGCCCCCCACGCCACTCCCCACGCTCCATCCACGCCACAGTGCCCACCCACACCCCCCAAGCTCCATCCATGCCATGCCCTGCCCCTCACGCCCCCCATGCTCCATCCGTGCCACGCCACCCCCCACCCCCCACGGTCCATCCATGCCATGTCCTGCCCCCCACACCCTCCATCCACACTGCCCCCTGCCCCCCCACGCCAAGCCCTAGCCCCCATGCTCCTTCCACACCAAGCCTGCCCCCCCACACACCCTCCACGCCGCACCGCCATGCACGCAGGGTAGTGCAGGGTGCCCACAAACAGCCTTTGGCATTTTGCCCCCTATTCTTCATAGTCATGTGACGACGACATGAGTGTGGCGTAATTCTGATGTATTTTGTGCAGGAGAAGGCACGTGAGGTGTCATTGGAAAGGGTACGAGTCGGGCTCTACCAAATTCACGCTCCATTTTGGTCAATTTCAGAGTCATAGGATTTTAAACATAGTAAATTCCATGATTTCAGCTATTTACATCTGAAATGTCACTGTGTTGTAATTGTAGGGGTCCTGACCCAAAAAGGAGTGGGGGGGAGGGGAGAAGAGAGGAAGGAGAGTCACAAGGTTATTGTGGGGGGAGGGTGGCCACACTGCTACCCTTACTTCTGCACTACTGCAGGCAGCAGCACTGCCTTCAGAGCTGGGCGGCTGGAGAGCGGTGGCTGCTGGCCAGGAGCCCAGCTCTGAAAGCAGAGCCCCGCCAACAGCAGCACAGAAGTAAGGACGTCATGGTACAGTATTGCCACCCTCACTTCTGCGCTGCTGCCTGCAGAGCTGGGCTCTCAGTCAGCAGCCGCCACTCTCCCGGCACCCAGCGCTGAAGGCAGCAGCGACGAATTAAGGTGACAGGATTTGGTCTTGCCACCCTTACTTCTGTGCTG
>NW_020683429.1:0-1005 GCF_002925995.2 Terrapene triunguis
AAAAGTCTTCGAGCGCATCCGACAGGCAGGACTAACTGTTAAGGCTAAAAAGTGTCAAATAGGCCAAAACAGAGTGACGTACCTGGGGCACCAGGTGGGTCAAGGAACTATAAATCCCCTACAGGCCAAAGTGGATGCTATCCAAAAGTGGCCGGTTCCAAAGTCAAAGAAACAGGTCCAATCCTTCTTAGGCTTGGCCGGATATTATAGGCGATTTGTACCACACTACAGCCAAATCGCCGCCCCGCTGACAGACCTAACCAGAAAGAAACAGCCAAATGCAGTTCAGTGGACTGATAAGTGTCAAAAGGCCTTTAACCAGCTTAAGGCAACACTCATGTCTGACCCTGTGCTAAGGGCCCCAGACTTTGACAAACCGTTCCTAGTAACCACAGATGCTTCCGAGAGAGGCGTGGGAGCAGTTTTAATGCAGGAAGGACCGGATCAAGAATTCCATCCTGTCGTGTTTCTCAGCAAGAAACTGTCTGAGAGGGAAAGCCACTGGTCAATCAGCGAAAAGGAATGCTACGCCATTGTGTACGCGCTGGAAAAGCTACGCCCATATGTTTGGGGACGGCGTTTCCAACTACAAACAGACCATGCTGCGCTACAGTGGCTTCATACCGCCAAGGGAAATAACAAAAAACTTCTTCGGTGGAGTTTAGCTCTCCAAGATTTTGATTTTGAAATACAACACATTTCGGGAGCTTCTAACAAAGTGGCTGATGCACTCTCCCGGGAAAGTTTCCCAGAGTTAACTGGTTAACAATTGTTCTTGGAATGAAACATATTGTTAGTTTTTATATAATCAGTAGTATGTCTAAAGGTACATGTGTCTTATTAACTCTGTTTTCTCCTAGAACTCCAGGAAGAAATCACAGCCAGTGTGGAACCGAACGTCCAACACTATCTGTGATTTGGGGGGCGTGTCATAACTATAAAGGGAAGGGTAACAGCTCTCTGTGTACAGAGACTCCAAATCCTTTTACCTGTAAAGGGTTAAGA
>NW_020683430.1:0-1097 GCF_002925995.2 Terrapene triunguis
AGCACCCTGCTTCCCTGTGCTAGGAGTCACAGGAATCCTCACCCACCCCAGTGGTTTCTGAGATTCCCTGCCCCTTCTCTGGGACATTTCACTCTGTTCCCTAGAGCCAGGTTGGTCTCTGGTTGAGCTGCAACCTGAACAGTTCTCTCCCTGGCAGGCATTACACTCCCCATCCCTTCCTGATGTGGTGTTGCCTCCAGCTGCAGTGTAGGAGTTGGTCTCAACCACCCTCCCACCTGGAAGCATGTGGCTTTCCCCCAGCTGCAGAAGAATCAAGGAGACTCTCTCCCATTCTCTCACCAGTTCCTAAGACCTTACCCTTTCCCTCAGGGGGTCCCAGCATAAAATTCCCTCCTGCTGCAGGCAAATGCTTTAACCTGAGCTAGATGGAAAAAATCATTACCCAGGAGCAGGTCAAATAGGAGGTGTTCCATTACCCCCCCAGTCAAAACACTTTCCAAACCACATGGATTTTAGCAAGTGGTATGAGGAATCTGCTTTCACCCACCCCCACAACCACTGCCATTTGGCCAGGCAACATACTGGCCTTTGGGACCACACTCTGCTTAACCAGAGAGACTTTGGGCAGAGAGATATAGGGGCCCAGATATTACCCACCATCAATTTAGACAGCCTTAACATGCTCCATATCTGATTCTGCAGAGGCTAACCTCACAGAACTAATGTGATAGGTTTCAATTGCTTGGGGGGGTTCTGTGTTGAGGACAGCAGAACTAACTGAGCTATTGTTTGCCTGCTTCCTCCTAGCACAGGGCATTTATTCCTCAGGTGACCAGTGGAATTACACTGATAGCACCTTCTGGGCTCTAGGGTCCCAGCTCCCTTCTCTCTTCCCAGGGACCTTCCCTTCCCACCAGTTTTAAACCCGTCTTTCTGTGGCCTGCCCTCAATAGATGCCTGATTCTGTTTGAAGGCATCAGCTAAAAAAAGCCGTCTCATCCACAGACTTGACATCTTTGTCCCATAGACACTGCTTCACATCAGCCTTACGTAGGCTTACATTGCCCCACAAACACATACTACAGACACACTCACCCCAGGGGTCATGTAGTTGCTCCAGCTTCACCTGGAGAACC
>NW_020683431.1:0-1109 GCF_002925995.2 Terrapene triunguis
TGCCCCAAGCACGTGCTTGCTTTGCTGGTGCCTAGAGCCGCCCCTGTCCACAAAGTGTCTTGTAAGGTATCAAATGAAAGCCATTGACACTATATAAGAAACTGTGCAAAACAATTGCAATATGTATCAAGTCTGTAACAAGGCAGCGTGGACAAACCAAGTTTTCTGCCAGACAAAGCATGTGTATGCCTCTATCGCTATCTCTGATGTAAATTAAGCATTGTAAAGCCAACACAATGGACATCCTATTTGCATGTGAAGTCAACAGGAAAACAGGTTGACAGGGGATGTGAATACACTGGAGAACAAGTACCAGGGGAGAAGTCTTAAGTTGGGGGTTCATTTCAAAGGTTTACTGGTGTTCGTGACAATGTGAGGAAGTGTTAGAAAGGTGAAAAGCTGGATGGATCTTTGGTCTGACCCAGTATGGCCGTTCTTATGTCCTTAAGCTGCTTTAGACAAGGATTTTAGCCTGTTAGGTTTAGACTCTCAGAAGTGTGCTATACCCTTTGTTTTAAACATAACCAGGGCTGTTTCCACTTCTTGTCCTTATTTACTAAGTCTTAAAGTGTCTCCTTAGATAGTAAACTTACACCTGTTTCACTCTTAATGTATTCCAGAGCTCGATTGTTACAAAGGATCCAATGCTGAGGTGTGCCAGTCAAGCTGTGTACACTGCTCTCTTTGGAGACAGCTTAGATGATAGAGAGGACGCTGGCAGAGGGACTTGGGGGTTGTTGTGTCTGTTTAGGAGGGACAGAGGGCAAGGTGTGCGGAGAGCCAAAAGTCAGGGCTTGTCTGTGGCCAGAGGCTTTGGGTTTTAGGGAGCTGAGCTACAGCAGGCATCATGCAATACTGCTTCACATGAAGGGCAGGTGGCGGAGAGGTGCCTCAACTCGGAGGAGCAGCAGAGGGTAGATCTGTCTTGGAAGCTGATGCTTGCTCTTGGGGGTCTGAAGTTCACCTCACACTATTTGAGGTAATATAGCTTCAAATGGGTGTCCCTGGAGTTGTTCTTATTCAGAACCACCAACACATGTCTCTTACCAAGACAATGCAGACACAGGGGCGGCTCTAGGCACCAGCAAAGCAAGCACGTGCTTGGGGCA
>NW_020683432.1:0-1754 GCF_002925995.2 Terrapene triunguis
CTGGGCGGGCCGGGGGTGCTCGGCCGGGGGCCGGGCCCGGGGCCGGCACCCCAGGGCCCAAGCCGACCCAGGCTGGAGATGCCGGGGGGGGCCAGACTGGGCCGCGCCTCCTCCCCCCACACCGCCCTTACCTGCTTTAGGCTTCCCGCGAATCAAATGTTCGCGGGAAGCAGGGGAGGGGGCGGAGTTGGGGCGGGGACTTTGGGGAAGGGGCGGAGTTGGGGCGGGGCCGGGGCCGGGGCCCCGTGGAGTGTCCTCCTTTTGGAGGCTCAAAATATGGTAACCCTAGTAAAACTGCAGTGTAGTCATTTAGACTCAGGCTGGAGCCCATGCTCTGGTAGCCCATGATGGGGAGGGCTCCAGCCCAGGCCCAAACAGCTACACTGCAGTTTTACAGCCCAAGCCTGCAAGCTTGACTCAGGTGACACAGGCCAGCCGCGGGTGTTTAACTGCTGTGTAGACGTACCCTTGAGTCTGGAGCAATAACTCACTCCAGGCCCTGCATTCCTAGGGTGTATCACTACATCCCTGGTGGCTGAAGTTACTGTGTCACTGGGCCTGGGCTTTAGAATGTGCCCAGAGTGTGTAAGTAATAAGTCTGGAGCATTGGACTCTCCACATTTTTGCTTGATGAAAGCACTAGGAAGCGCCTGAATTAATCCAGTGGTCTCGCCTGAGAAAGGGCTCTTACAAGAAGTGATTAGTATTATTTTTATTATGGTAGCAGTTAGAGACCTTGATTAAATTCAGGGCTCCATTGCGTTAGGAGCTGTACAAACACGTAGAAAGTCAGCCTCTGCCCCAAAGAATCTTGTAGTGAGGCCGTGTGGGACCCCGCCACCCAGGAGACAGACAAGCCCCTCTGGACACCAGAGTGGGAGGAGCCAGGGAGCTCTGAGCCCGCTCCCCAGAGGGTCAGGAGTGGCACAGGAAGTATAAAGGCCTGACCGCAGCGCTCACTGGAAGAGCAGCCCCCGGGGAGACCAGATGCCTCTGGCTACCTCCTGGTTGGGAAGCCCCAGTGACCTGCAGTGGACCCAAGGGCTGGCCAGGCCTGCCCCAGGCCAGCTACCCGGAGGAGTTGCCGGGCCTGCCCCAGGCCAGCTACCCAGAGGAGTTGCCAAGCCTGCCCTGCACCAGCAATCCCAAGGAACCCATGGTGCTGGACCCCCATGAGGACACCACCCTGACCCAGGTACTTCAAGAGGGGGAGTCCGGAAGTAGCCCGGGAGCAGCTGCCCCTAGTCTGGCTGCAGCATTGCCAGAGCCCATGTAGCGTGTTGCGGCCGGGATCCCCACTGACACAGCAGCAGGTCTTCTGCTGCTGCTAGGGCCCTGGGCTGGGACGCAGTGGAGTGGGAGGGCCTGCGTCCCCCCTGCCACCCAACTCACGGGTGGCCGTCTCCCCCTCTCCCAGGCCTTCACACCCAGGGCCTGGGCTCTCTGTTGATAAACTGTTGTTGCTCAGCCCCTGCCTGAGGGCCTGAACACCTGACTCACCAATGTCATGCCCAGACCTAGGGCCTGGGCTGATGCCTAACTGTGTTTCTCCCTTCACAAGGGCCATAGAGGAAGACTCCTGCGGCCGGACTAATTCCCTGCTAGACCTCTTCCCAAAATTAGTGAGGCGGTGTGGGTTCCCGCCGCCCCAGAGAGAGGTGAGCCCTGGCCAACCTCTCTACAAGTCTAAATAGAGCAAGCATGTGAGAAAGGGACTATCATCATCTCCACTTTGCAGAGAGGGAACTGAGGCA
>NW_020683433.1:0-1341 GCF_002925995.2 Terrapene triunguis
CCCTTTCTATTGATGTACTGGCTGGCCTGGTGGCCCGGTCCCAGGATAGGGATGTGAGTCCCATCTATAGCCCCACCGCAGTTTGGGAATCCCATCGCAGCGAAGCCATCTATGATGGCCTGCGCGTTTCCCAGGGTCACTACCTTTGACAGCAGTACCTTGACGATTGCCTTGGCTACTTGCAGGACAACAACCCCCACGGTAGATTTGCCCACGCCAAAGTGGTTCGCGACTGACCGGTAGCTGTCCGGCGTTGCAAGCTTCCAGAGGGCTATGGCCACTCGCTTCTGGACAGTCAGGGCTGCTCGCATGCGGGTGTCCTTGCGCTTCAGGGCAGGGGACAGCAACTCACAAAGTTCCAGGAAAGTCCCCTTCCGCATGCGAAAGTTTCGCAGCCACTGGGATTCATCCCAGACCTGAAGCACTATGCGGTCCCACCAGTCCGTGCTTGTTTCCCGGGCCCAGAATCGCCGTTCAACAAAATCCACATGCCCCATTGCAAACGTGATGTCCTCGGCGCTGGGTGTCGTGGTTTCTGACAGCTCTGTGCTACTCTCCGACTTCAGGCCCTCACTCCGCTGCCGTAGCCTCCTCGCCTGATTTCTCTGCATCTGCCTCTGGGAAAGGTGTATGATAAGGTGCGAGGCGTTGAGAACGGCCACAACTGCAGCGATGGTCGCAGCGGGATCCATGATCGCAGTGCTGTGGCGTCCGCGCTGTCACTGATCAAAAAGTGCGCGAACTGATTTCCCGCCGGCGCTTTCAGGGAGGGAGGCAGGGCGGTAGTGACTGACGGATGACGACAGTTACCCAAAAGCACCCTCGCCACAATTTTTTACCCAGAAGCCATTGGGGGCTCGACCCAGAATTCCACTGGGCAGCGGGGACTGCGGGAACTGTGGGATAGCTGCCCACAGTGCACTGCTTCCAATGTCGACGCTTTCCCTGGTAGTGTGGACTGACAAAGTCGAATTACTGTCCTTAGTGTAGACACACACGTTCGACTTTCTAATATCGATTGCACATATTCGATTTAACTAAAATCGAACTACTCTCGTAGTGTAGACATACCCTAAGAGGGTGGCACTACAAAAATAAAAAAACCTAATTAGCTAACTACTTTGTCATAAAAAATGACAAAATAAAGTCTGCTGGACAACAGCCTTTCTATATCTCATTAAACTACTATATTTTTAATTTCAATATTCTCTCATTTTTAACTAAAACTGAATTAAGTCCTCTAGGTATCTGGAGTCAATTACAGTCTTCGTGCCTGCCAAATTTGATTACAATCGTTTTTCACTCTCATAGTATCTTATCTGGAGAAAATGAAAATGCAAA
>NW_020683434.1:0-1027 GCF_002925995.2 Terrapene triunguis
CCCGCCAAGCCGCCGGAGCGCCCCCGCTCCCCCGCGGAATGCCGCGCCGCGCTGCCCCCCCTGCCACCCCAAGATTGGCCGCCCCTTACCAGGTGCCGCCCCAAGCATGTGCTTGGTTGCCTGGAGCCGGCCCTGGTTGTCAGCCACTGGGGGCTGCGGGGCCCTGGAGCTCCGAGCCACTGGTCCCTGAGCTCTGAACCACTGCAGGCAGCAGGGGCTGGAGCTGTCAGTCTCCCCTGGCAGTCAGTTCTCCCCCACATTATTTTTAGTAAAAGTCACAGACAGGTCACAGACTTCTGTGAATTTTTGTTTATTGCCCATGATCTGTCCATGAATTTTACTAAAAATAACCATAAGAAAATCTTAACCTAATGCCATACAAAATGGTGACAGACTGGAGATTAGGGTGACCAGACGTCCCGATTTTATCGGGACTGTCCCGATATTTGCTTGTTTGTCCTGCATCCCGACCAATGTTAGGTCGGGACACTGGACAAACAAGCAAGGCTCCCGCGCACAGGCAGAGCCCGGAAGGGCTCGTGCCCCCCCCCACCCCAACTCCGCCGCCTCCTTCCCCCATTGGATCCCTCCCCAAATCCCCGCCCTCTCACTGCCCCATTGGCTCCCTCCCCAAATCCCCTCCTCTTCCCAAGGACGCCATGCCCGGGAGATGCAGGGGAGCGCGGGGCCGGGGTGAGTGTGAGTCCGGCCTGGCCCCGAGCAGGCAGGACTCGGGCACGGTACCTGGAGGGAGAATATGGGGGCGGCCCGCGGGGCCAGGCGGCAGCTGTTCTCCCCACCTGGGCAGCGGGACTCGGGAGCAGAGCGCTGCTGCAGCTCCCACTGCCGCGGGGGGAGGAAGCGGCCGCTGGCCAAGCAAGTGGCGCTCAGCGGCTGCAGCTCTGGCGCCCGCGAACCCCCCGAGCCCGGGCCTGCTGCGGGGACCCAGCAGCGCGCACTCTGTGCCCGGCCCCTGGCCGGTCGCTTCTGGGCTGGCTGCCCAGCTGGTGCAATCCCGCAGGCAGCC
>NW_020683435.1:0-2735 GCF_002925995.2 Terrapene triunguis
TTTACCTCTCTCCATTCTGAAAACTGACCATTTATTCCTACCCTTTGGGTATGTCTACACTACGAAATTAGATCGAATTAATAGAAGCCGGTTTTATAGAAATCGGTTGTATACAGCCGATTGTGTGTGTCCCCACATAAAATGCTCTAAGTGCATTAGTTCGGCGGACCGCGTCCACAGTACCGAGGCTAGCGTCGACTTCCGGCGCATTGCACTATGGGTAGCTAGCCCACAGTTCCCGCAGTCTCCGCCGCCCATTGGAATTCTGGGTTGAGATCCCAATGCCCGGATGATGCAAAACAGTGCCGCGGGGGGTTCCGGGTACATGTCGTCAGGCCCCTCCCCCTCCGTCACAGCAACGGCAGACAATAGATTCGCGCCTTTTTACCTGGGTTACCTGTGCAGACAACATACCACGGCAAGCATGGAGCCCGCTCAGCTCAGCTCACCGTCACCATATGTCATCTAGGTGCCGGCAGACGTGGGACTGCATTGCTACACAGCAGCAGCAGCTAACTGCCTTTTGGCGGTAGACGGTGCAGCATGACTGGTAGCCTTCATCGGCGATCTGGGTGCGGGCAGCTTTGGGGCTGGCAGCCGTAGGGCTGCATTGCACCAGCCCCTTGCCTTTTGGTAGAAGATGGTATATTACGATTGGTATCCATCATCATCGTACTGCAGTGGCTGTCGATCATGGGCACCTGGGCAGACAATAATGGTTATCAGTCGTAGTATGCCATTTTCTGCCACGCGCCCTGTTGGATCATCGCACGTTAGCAGAGTCGTAGTATGCTATTTTCTGCCAAGTGCCCAGTATTGTCTGCTAAGCACCCAGAAGAGGCCAAGGGCGATCTGGGTGCTGGCAGACATGGGGCTGGCAGACGTGGGGCTAGATTGCTACACAGCAGCAACCCCTTGCCTTTTGGGCAGTAGATAGAATATTACGACTGGTATCCATCGTTGTCATACTGCAGTGGGTATCAGATCGTGCAATAGACCTGAAGGCTAACTGCCAAGCGCCCAGTATTTGCTGCCAAGCACCCAGAAAATGCCGAGGGCTATCAGTCATGCTGCACCGTCGTCTTAAGATGTAAAAAATAGATTTATTCTGTATTCATTTGCTTCCCCCCTCCCTCCTGCTAAACCCAGGCTTTTGAGTTCAATCTTTGGGGGGGGCCATTCCGTGTGACAGTTGTTTGTGTTTCTCCCTGATGCAAAGCCACCTTTCTTGATTTTAATTCCCTGTACCTGTACGCCATGTCGTCACTCGCCCCTCCCTCCCTCCCTCCCTCCCTCCCTTCTTCCCCTGGTCCGTCAGATACTACTTTCGCGCCTTTTTTCAGACCAGACGCCATAGCTAGCACTGGGATCATGGAGCCCGCTCAGATCACCGTGGCAATTATGAGCACTATGAACACCACGCGCATTGTTCTGGAGTATATGCAGAGCCAGGACATGCCAAAGCAAAACCGGAACCAGCCGAGGAGGTGGCGATTAGAGCGCGGCGACGAGAGTGATGAGGAAATGGACATGGACCTAGACCTCTCACAAGGCACAGGCCCCAGCAATGTGGAAATCATGGTGTTCCTGGGGCAGGTTGATGCCGTGGAATGCCGATTCTGGGCCCGGGAAACAAGCACAGACTGGTGGGACCGCATCGTGCTGCAGGTGTGGGACGATTCCCAGTGGCTGCGAAACTTTCGCATGCGTAAGGGCACTTTCATGGAACTTTGTGACTTGTTTTCCCCTGCCCTGAAGCGCCAGAATACCCGGATGAGAGCAGCCCTCACAGTTGAGAAGCGAGTGGCGATAGCCCTGTGGAAGCTTGCAACGCCAGACAGCTACCGGTCAGTCGGGAATCAATTTGGAGTGGGCAAATCTACTGTGGGGGCTGCTGTGATCCAAGTTGCCAGGGCAATGAGAGACCTGGTGATATCAAGGGTAGTGACTCTGGGAAACGTGCAGACCATAGTGGATGGCTTTGCTGCAATGGGATTCCCAAACTGTGGTGGGGCGATAGACGGAACCCATATCCCTATCTTGGCACCGGAGCACCAAGCCACCGAGTACATAAACCGCAAGGGGTACTTTTCAATGCTGCTGCAAGCCCTGGTGGATCACAAGGGACGTTTCACCGACATCAACGTGGGCTGGCCGGGAAGGGTACATGATGCTCGCGTCTTCAGGCACTCTGCTCTGTTTAGAAAGCTGGAGGAAGGGACTTTCTTCCCGGACCAGAAAATAACCGTTGGGGATGTTGAAATGCCTATCGTGATCCTTGGGGACCCAGCCTACCCCTTAATGCCATGGCTCATGAAGCCGTACACAGGCAGCCTGGACAGGAGTCAGGACCTGTTCAACTACAGGCTGAGCAAGTGCCGAATGGTGGTGGAATGTGCATTTGGGCGTTTAAAAGCGCGCTGGCGCAGCTTACTGACTCGCTCAGACCTTAGCGAAAAGAATATCCCCATTGTTATTGCTGCTTGCTGTGCGCTCCACAATCTCTGTGAGAGTAAGGGGGAGACATTTATGGCTGGGTGGGAGGTAGAGGCAAATCGCCTGGCCGCTGATTACGCGCAGCCAGACACCAGGGCGGTTAGAGGAGCACAGCATGGCGTGGTGCGCATCAGAGAAGCTTTGAAAACCAGTTTTGTGACTGGCCAGGCTACGGTTTGAAACTTCTGTTTGTTTCTCCTTGATGAAATCTCCGCCCCCCCCCCCCCCCCCCCCCCCCC
>NW_020683436.1:0-1407 GCF_002925995.2 Terrapene triunguis
TTTTATCTCTGAAGCAGACGACTTCTCAAAAATTGTAGACCAGTGTATCCAGTTTATATCCATCTCAGATAAAGTGAGCAGAGATTCATTACCAGAACCTATCTTCCAGTCACATTACATGAGTAACAGAGACACGAATGACAGAAACCAGAAATGTATTTTAAATAGGGTGTTTTTATATCCTAAGCTCCAGATGCACAGTCTAAGTTCTGTGTCTTTACCTGTTTGAAGGATAAAAGTTAGCAGCACTGTGACTGTGTAGTAAAAGTGGCAGCAATTATGTTCAGAAACAGACCTGCGCTCCTACTGTTACAATTTGTAAATCTCAACATCTTTCTTCATGCACAAACTTTCAAGTTACATCTAAACATTTCAGGGATACTGGATGCCCAAGGGGACTGGTAATGGGAAAGGGAACCTCTAGGTCTGCACACAAAATGATTTGGTGATCGCAGTCCATTTCCCAGTAGACGTGCATCACAGAAAACACCATGAGGATTGACACTAATTGGCAACCTCAGCAGGGAGGCCAATAGGTCATAGAGCCTGAATCCCCAGAGGTCAATTTCAGGTCATGTATGTGGCATATTGGCTAGGCAGTGTGATGGGAAGGCTTTCAGTACCTCTGCCTGTGTTGTACATGTTATGTGGGTAAATTGTCTTCACCTTTCATTGGCACTAACTTCAATTTAATTACTTTCTGTTTATTTTTTGAAGTTTTCTTTGGGGATTTTCAAAATTAAAATGAAGCAAATTTATGAAGGGTTACAATTAACTTCAGAATTCCTGTCTGTCTTATTTCTTCTCATGCAGTTCCAAGATGACAAGCGGTTGTAACACACATTATGGAAGCTGCATCTGGGGCCTTTGTAGATAAAGAGTGGGGTAAATCTTGACTGGAGGTCTCCTTTGATGATAACCTCAGTCTGAATCTGGGAATTTTTCTCATTCTGCCCATTTCCTCAGATTCATTTGAATTACATCTGATTCTGAGGGTATGTCTACACTACGAGGGTAATTCGATTTTACTTAAATCGAATATGTGGAATCGATATTGCAAAGTCGAACGTGTGTGTCCACACTAAGGACACACTAAGGACAGTAATTCGACTTTGTGAGTCCACACTAACGGGGCGAGCGTCGATATTGGAAGCGGTGCACTGTGGGCAGCTATCCCACAGTTCCCGCAGTCCCCGCTGCCCATCGGAATTCTGGGTCGAGCCGCCAATGCCTTCTGGGTAAAAAAAATTTGTCGTCATCCGTCCGTCACTAACGCCCTCCCTCCCTCCCTCCCTCCCTCCCTCCATGAAAGCGCCGGCGGGAAATCAGTTCGCGCACTTTTCTGGTCAGTGACAGCGCGGACGCCACAGCACTGCGATCATGGATCACGCTGCGACCATCGCTGCA
>NW_020683437.1:0-6689 GCF_002925995.2 Terrapene triunguis
ATTGCTCAGTGAAACTACTTCAGTTACATTAGCAACAACTCTGTTCAGTAAATGGAGCTGTAAGTGCTGTTCATTTCAAATCAGAAGGTGACTGAGCAAGACACTCACACCAGCAATTCCTAGTAATTACCCTAAAGAATTAACACACTTTTACTGTACATTGCCACAGAACTCAAGCAACATCCCCAAAACGTTCCCCATCACAGGCTGTACATACTGAGATGGACTCGTGATGGGAGAAAGATGTTTTCTCCTTTATCTTTTTCTCCGGCAGATCCATGCACAGTCAGACACCTCCTGTGCCCCCAAAAGTTAACCATAACAGAACTTCTAGAGGGAACATTTAGTGAAGTACTGTAAAAGACGGTTACTCACCGTTGTAACTGTTGTTCTTCGAGATGTGTTGCTCATATCCATTCCAGTTAGGTGTGTGCGCGCCGCGTGCACGATCGTCGGAAGATTTTTACCCTAGCAACGCCCGGTGGGTCGGCTGTGGAGCCCCCTAGAGTGGCGCCGTTATGGCGCTGGATATATACCCCAGCCGACCCAGCGCCCCCTCAGTTCCTTCTTGCCGGCTACTCCGACAGTGGGGAAGGGGGGCGGGTTTGGAATGGATATGAGCAACACATCTCGAAGAACAACAGTTACAACGGTGAGTAACCGTCTTTTCTTCTTCGAGTGCTTGCTCATATCCATTCCAGTTAGGTGACTCCCAAGCCCCACCTAGGTGGCGGGGTCGGAGTGAGACATCGCTGTGTGCAGAACCGCTGACCCGAAAGCAGCATCGTCTCTGGATTGTTGCACCAGCGCATAGTGAGTAGCAAATGTGTGGACCGATGACCACACTGCAGCTTTACAAATGTCCTGGATTGGTACTTGAACCAGGAAGGCAGTCGAGGAGGCCTGGGCCCTCGTGGAATGAGCAGTGAGGCGTGGCGTCGGTACACCGGCCAGGTCGTAGCAAGCACGAATGCAGGACGTAATCCAAGAGGACAGGCACTGTGAAGAGACCGGTGAGCCTTTCATCCGGTCGGCCACCGCAACGAAGAGTTGCGTCGTTTTCCTAAATGGCTTTGTACGGTCAATATAGAAAGCCAGGGCCCTGCGAACGTCCAAAGAATGTAAACGTTGGTCTTGACGAGTAGCGTGCGGTTTCGGATGGAAGACCGGGAGAAATATATCTTGGTTTACGTGGAAAGGTGACACCATCTTCGGAAGAAAGGCAGGGTGGGGGCGAAGCTGCACCTTGTCCTTGTGGAACACCGTGTAAGGGGGCTCGGATGTCAGCGCCCTGAGTTCCGAGACGCGTCGTGCTGAGGTGATGGCTACGAGGAAGGCTGTCTTCCAGGATAAGTACAGGAGTGAGCAGGTCGCCAATGGTTCAAACGGAGGCCCTGTGAGCCTGGAGAGGACGAGGTTGAGGTTCCACGTCGGAACCGGCTGTCGTTGCTGTGGGTACAGCCGGTCTAAGCCCTTGAGGAATCTAACGACCATCGGGTTAGAGAAGACCGAGGACGTGAGTTCTCCTGAGTGGAAAGCGGAAATGGCGGCGAGGTGAACCCTAATTGAGGATGTCGCCAAGCCTTGCTGTCTTAGGGACAGAAGGTATTCCAGTATCAATGGGATAGGAGCCTGCGAGGGAGACGTAGCTCGTTGCTCACACCAACAGGAGAACCTCTTCCACTTGGCTAAATAAGTGGTCCGCGTAGAGGGCTTTCTACTTCCCAGCAGGACCTGTTGGACGGCCTGGGAGCATTGCCGCTCTGAGCGACTCAACCATGAAGCATCCACGCCGTGAGGTGGAGCGACTGCAGGTCGGGGTGACACAGCCGGCCGTGGTCCTGAGAGATGAGATCCGGAGTCAAGGGGAGCGTGATGGGCCTCTGTACTGACAGCTCCAGCAGTGTGGTGTACCAGTGCTGTCTCAGCCAAGCGGGAGCGACTAGAATTACCCGTGCATGGTCCCTGCGGATCTTGAGCAGCACCCTGTGGACCAGCGGGAATGGAGGAAAGGCGTAGAACAGATGGTCTTTCCATGCCATGAGGAAGGCGTCTGACCGAGAGCCCGGGGCTCGCCCGTGTAGGGAGCAGAATGCCTGGCACTTCCTGTTGGCCCGAGACGCGAACAGGTCGATCTGGGGAAACCCCCACCTTTGGAAGACGGAATAAATGATGTCCGGGCGAATCGACCACTCGTGCGTCTGGAAGGACCTGCTGAGACGGTCCGCCAGCGTATTCTGGACTCCAGGAAGGAATGACGCCGTGAGATGAATCGAGTGGGCGATGCAGAAGTCCCACAGGCGAATGGCCTCTTGGCATAGGGGAGATGAGCGAGCTCCGCCTTGCTTGTTGATGTAAAACATGGCCGTGGTGTTGTCGGTGAGAATCAGCACGCAACGGCCCTGTAGGAAGTTGAGGAAAGCCTGGCAAGCCAGGCGCACCGCCATCAGCTCTCGGACGTTGATGTGCAGAGCTAGTTGGGACGCGGACCACAGGCCTTGGGTATGGTGCTCCCCCAGGTGAGCGCCCCAGCCTAGAGATGAAGCGTCCGTAACTAGGTGGAGGGAGGGCTGTGGGGCGTGAAAGGGTACTCTTGCACAGACCGCTGTGCGATCCGTCCACCAGGCGAGAGAGGCCAAGACCAAGGCCGGAACCGTGACCACCATGTTCAGGTCGTCTCGATGAGGACGGTAGACCGATGACACCCAAGCCTGCAGTGGGCGAAGTCGCAGTCTGGCGTGCCTGGTTACGTATGTACACGAGGCCATATGGCCCAAAAGGACAAGGCATGTTCTTATGGTGGTAATTGGAAAGGCCCTGAGACCTTGAATGACGCTTGAGATGGTATGAAATCGGCTGTCTGGCAGTGCGGCTCGGGCACGTCTGGAGTCGAGGATTGCTCCAATGAACTCTATCCTCTGAGTTGGTACTAGAGTGGACTTCTCTCTGTTGAGTAGAATGCCCAGCTCGTGGAAAGTGTTTGTCACTATGCGGACATGAGCCTGCACTTGGCCTCTGGTGCGGCCGCGTACCAGCCAGTCGTCCAAGTACGGGAACAGCTGTATCCCTTGTCGACGGAGGAAGGCCGCGACGACTGCCAGACACTTTGTGAACACCCTGGGAGCCGAGGACAAGCCGAAGGGAAGGACTGCGAATTGGTAGTGTACCCTGTTTACCACAAATCGCAGGAAACGTCTGTGGGGCGGATAAATTGCTATGTGAAAATAAGCGTCCTTCATGTCGAGGGCGGCGAACCAGTCTCCAGGATCCAGTGAAGGGATAATGGTCCCCAATGACACCATGCGGAACTTCAACTTTACTATGAATTTGTTGAGTCCGCGCAAGTCTAAGATGGGCCGTAGACCCCCTTTTGACTTGGGTATCAGGAAGTAGTGGGAGTAAAACCCCCTGCCCCTTAGCTCCGATGGAACCTCCTCTATGGCCCCCATAGCGAGGAGCCCAAGAACCTCCTGTGTAAGGAGTTGCTCGTGAGAAGGGTCCCTGAAGAGGGACGGGGAGGGGGAGTGGGAGGGGGGGGGCGAGGAAAACTGGAGGGCGTATCCCCCTTTCACCGTGCGAAGGACCCAACGGTCCGAGGTTATACGGGACCAAGCACGGTGGAAGCGGGAGAGGCGGTCCCGGAAAGGGGGAGTCGGATCCTGGGTACCGGTCGTGGTGCCGTCCTCGACCGCACCTTCAAAAGGCTTGTCTAGGCCCAGAAGGTGGCCTAGGCTGGCCCTGGTTCTGACCGGGTTGAGGGCCGGTCGACCTTCGCCTACCACCTCGACCCCGCCTCCTAGCAAAGTCCTGTCTTGGACGAGGCGGGGGAGGGTAGAACCGCTGAGGCTGGGGCCTGAAGGGTCTGCGCTGAGGCCCTGGGACATGCATCCCCAGGGAGCGCATCATTGTCCGAGAGTCTTTAAGATTTTGGAGCCTCGAGTCCGTTTTCTCTGAAAAGAGGCCCTGGCCCTCGAACGGTAGGTCCTGCAGGGTCTGCTGCAGTTCAGGTGGGAAGCCTGACACCTGGAGCCAGGAGATTCGGCGCATTGCTATCCCCGACGCCAGGGTCCTAGCGGCCGAGTCCGCTATATCAAGGGACGCCTGTAGGGAGGTGCATGCCACCCGCTTGCCCTCCTCTACCAAGGCCCCGAACTCTTCCCTCGAGTCCTGGGGAACCAGCTCTCTAAATTTCCCCATCGAGGACCACATATTGAAGCCATAGCGGCTCAGGAGCGCCTGCTGGTTCGCTGCCCGCAGTTGCAGTCCGCCAGCCGAATAGACCTTGCGTCCGAACAAATCGAAGCGCTTAGCGTCCTTCGATTTGGGCGCAGCAGCCTGCTGGCCATGTCGCTCCCGTGCATTGACTGATGAAACCACCAGTGAGCACGGTTGGGGGTGAGTGTACAAATACTCATGTTCCCTGGAAGGCACGAAGTACTTTCTCTCAACCCCTCTGGCCGTGGGCGGAATAGAGGCCGGGGTCTGCCAGATAGTGGTGGCGTTGGCCTGGATGGTGCGGATCAGCGGTAATGCCACCCTGGATGGAGCATCCGCTGAAATGATCTGCACGATTGGGTCATGGACCTCCGCAATCTCCTCCACCTGGAGGTCCATATTGCGAGCCATGCGACGCAGCAGGTCCTGGTGGGCCCGAAGGTCTATAGGAGGCGGCCCAATGGTGGACGTGCCCGCTACGGCCTCATCAGGCGAGGACGAGGAGGATGCCCCCGGTGGCAAGGGGTCCAATGGTTGGTCCTGCTCCAGGTGTTCCTGGGGTTGGGCATCGCCTGCCCCCTGGTCCAGGGCCTCTGCAGGTGCGGGCACTGGAGCCTCCACGTCCCTTGGAGGAGGGCGGGAGATGGTGGACTCTGGGGCCCTAGGCTCCGAACGGCCAGAGCGGGAGGCCGATAGGGGAGCTCCTTGTGCCTGGTGGTAGGCCCAAGGAGTCCAGAAGGACCAATGCGCAGGTCCTTGCATAGGGTCGTCGGTCTCCTGCAGGTGGCCGGCCTCCCCTGCCTCAGATGACCGCGACGCCGATCTCGACGGCCACGGCGGTGCCGAACCAGATGCCGTCGGCACCGGATGGTACGGTGCCGATCGGTGCCGGCCGTAAGGCGATCTGTCCCTGTGCGGTGCCGGCGAACGGTGCCGGGACCTGGACCGGTGCCGATAGTCCCTCCGGTGCCGGGATCCCGATCTGGAACGGGACGACGATCTGGAGGAGGCGTGGTACCGGGAGCGGCCTCTTGAGCCCGAGTGGCGCTCATACCGGTGCCGGGAGCTGCGCCTCGACCCCGATCGGTGCCGGTCGTCACGACGGTGCCGGGATGTTGAACGGCGCCGCGAAGAAGATCTGGGCTGCGAGTACGACCGGTGCCGAGGTGACATTCGGCGCCGGGACTCAGAGCGGCGTCGAGACCTGCTTCGGGATCTGGAGCGGTGCCGAGAGACTCGTGCTGGCGACGGTGGGCGCACCAGGGCAGGTTTCCCTCTGGACTGCAGCACACGTGGAGCCACCGGTGCCGGGAGTTGCGACGGCGCCGGCTCAGTGAGGGCGATCAGGTCTCTCGCCGTAGCGAAGGTCTCCGGGGTGGAAGGGAGACAAGGTTCCACCACCAGCCTTGGTGGTGAAACAGTCCGCACCGGACTCAACGGCCTCGGTGCCGGAGTCGACGGTGTGGCCGCCTGTCTTTGGCGGTCCAGCTGCGGACGCGGCTCTACCCCCGGCACCGGGGGAGCCGGTATCTTCGCGGCAGCAACGTCCCGCGCCTTGCCGGCCTTCTTATGGCCCGGAGAAATGGATCGGTGCCGAGGTTCTTTCGGCGGGCGCGGTGCCGACGTCGGTCGGTGCCGAACAGTCTTTTCCGCCGCACCGGTCGGGCCCGCCGGGGCGCTGCGCACCGAAGCGCTCGGTGCCGGGACAGGGCGCGCCGAGGGAGGATCCGGACTCAGAGCCGCCTCCATCAGGAGCTGTCGGAGTCTAAAGTCCCGCTCCTTTCTTGTCCTCGGCTTGAAGGCCTTGCAGATAGGGCACTTATCTGCTGGATGAGTCTCTCCAAGGCACTTCAAGCAAGAACTATGCGGGTCGCTGGTTGGCATATGCTTCCCGCAGGACGCGCACGGCTTAAAGCCAGGAGCCTTGGGCATGGGCCCGGCTGTGCGCCGGGGGGAAAAGGGGAAAAACACCCCCTAAACCCCCGATAACAATATACAACTATATACAATACACTAACTAACTAACTAACTTGAAAACTATCTATATAACTAACTATAACAAGAACAATGAGAAGCTAGGGAGTGTGGAGATCAGCTAAGCCGCGCTCCACAGTTCCAACGACCGTCAGGGGTGGTAAGAAGGAACTGAGGGGGCGCTGGGTCGGCTGGGGTATATATCCAGCGCCATAACGGCGCCACTCTAGGGGGCTCCACAGCCGACCCACCGGGTGTTGCTAGGGTAAAAATCTTCCGACGATCGTGCACGCGGCGCGCACACACCTAACTGGAATGGATATGAGCAAGCACTCGAAGAAGAACTCCTGTTGTTAGTCTACAGGGCTCGAAGCTAGACAGTTGTGTGGGTGTTTTGTGTAAGAAGTGTCACCTTAAAGCTGCATTTCCCGGCTTTCTAACATTTGTTATTCGCTGTAGCTCTACTGTTCTTGCCAGTGGCATGCTTGGGGGAACCTTAG
>NW_020683438.1:0-1944 GCF_002925995.2 Terrapene triunguis
CCACTTCGTCGGATGCATCCGACGAAGTGGGCATTCACCCACGAAAGCTTATGCTCCAATACATCGGTTAGTCTTAAAGGTGCCACAGGACTCTCTGTTGCTTTTTACAGATGACATAATAATTTGGGGGCAACACTGCCATTGAGCATCAGGAATGACTGAGGAGAGTAATGGAAATTGGGAGGGCTAATAATCTTAAACTGAGTACGGCCAAATATCAATTTTAAATAAGGGGAAAAAATACTTGAGAGAGGGATTGACCTCAAAAGGAATTTTGCCTGATAAATCAAAGATTCAGAGAATACTGAACATACTGAGACCTGAAGATAAAAAGGGAATTTAAAGGCATGGCATGTTGAATTATGTCAGCAAGTTCATACCTAAGTATTCAGCTTGCACAACTCACCTAAGACATCTCCTCCACATCATCACCGAATGGGCATGAATGCCAGAGCATGAAAGAGAGTTCATTAATTCAAAGCACATTATGACATCAGCTCCAGTGCTGAAATATTTTAACCCATTGAAAGACATCAAACTTTCTACAGATGCCTCAAAAGGAGGGCTGGGAGCAGTATTATTTCAGTGTCATGGAACTGACTGGTTGCCAGCCTTGTATGCATCTATGAGAAGCCGTAGAGATGAAGTGCACACAAATTGGAAAAAACAAAAAAAAGATACTAGGTCAAAACAGAAACTGATCACCAACTACTGGCTGCCACACACACACACACACACACACATACACACACACACACACACACGACTTGCAGAAATACTATCCAGGATACACAAAACACGAACGTATAACGTGACCCTGGAGTTCCATCCTGGAAGTCACTTAATAATGGCATACACAGTCTCAAGACCATATGTTCCATCTCATAATGCACAGCCTGATGAACTCGAACAAGCAGTAAACGTACAAATGAACATGATAAAAGGGTTATGTGCTGTATCTCCAAGCATAAGGGATGAACTGGACACAGAAACAGCTAAAGATGAAAAGCTGCAAGCTGTGATACAAGCTATATGTAAAGGAGAGGGGGGGAAATATCAACAACACTTCCCATCTGCCCATTCCCACTATAAAAATGAGCTTTCAGTGATCTCAGGATTGCTTTTGAGGGGCCAGATCACAGTTCCCACAGTGATGAGCAGGAAAATATTGGAATGAATGCACCAAGAGAACATGGAATGGCCAAATTAAAAAGGAGAGCTAGAAAAGTTATATTCTAGTCACAGATTAATAGCGACATTAAAGAAGTGTTGAGCTGGGGGGGGGGGACATATCAGAAGTACAGAGATTCCCAGCAGAAAGAACCAATGATACCACATTAACAACTTGCAACTCCATGGGACAAAGTCAGAAATGACATGTTCCACCTGGGAAGACATAATCACCTCCTTATAATGGACTACTTTATCCATTTCCCAGAAGTAGTCACACTTGAAGATGTCACAGCAGCAACAGTTGTCAGGCACATTAAATCTGTATTGCATGTCATGGAATTCCAAGAACAGTAATAACTGACAACGTTCCACAGTTCAAGAATAGGGATTTCCTGGACTTTGCTAAAATGTACAACTTTCATCATGAGACATCTAGTCCCAGATTCCTCAAACCAATGGATAGCTCAGTGTATCCCAAACTTAGGACGCCGCTTGTGCAGGGAAAGCCCCTGGCGGGCCGGGCCGGTTTGTGTACCTGCCGCGTCCGCAGGTCCGGCCGATCGCGGCTCCCACTGGCCACGGTTCGCTGCTCCAAGCCAATGGGAGCTGCGGGAAGCGGCGATCAGTACATCCCTCGGCCCGCGCCACTTCCAGCAGCTCCCATTGGCCTGGAGCAGCAAACCGCGGCCAGTGGGAGCCGCGATTGGCCGGACCTGCGGACGCTGCAGGTACACAAACCGGCCCGGCCCGCCAGGGGCTTTCCCTACACAA
>NW_020683439.1:0-5719 GCF_002925995.2 Terrapene triunguis
CTCCCCCCCCCCAGGCGGCCAGAGCGCCGCGCCGCCGCCCCCCTCCAGGTGCCGCCCCAAGCACCAGCTTGGGTGCCTGGTGCTTGGAGCCGGCCCTGCCTGGAGGCCTTGGCTGAAATGGGGGGGGGGAACCCCAATGAGAAGGCAAGGAGCAGACAGCAAAGGGAAGTGAAACAGAACCAGAGAAACCCTGACACTGGGAGAAACTGGATTCAGGAAGAGGATAAGTCACCCAACCCAGGAGGCTGCAAGGACATGAAGATGCCAGGCCGGGAGACTGTAAAATGAGAGGGGAGAACTGCATAAATTGTCTGATACATGTTCCCTAAACGTTAGGTGTTCCAGTCCATTCCATACTGGGGTAATACCAGGAAGGAGGGTAAAACGTTAGTGGGCGACAAAAGGAGGGAGTGGTAATTATAGGAGAAAAAATGCCCAATGGACTGTCCTATGGAGGCACTGGTCATGGCTCCGTGGTGAAGATGATTATTTTATTTGTATTATTGTAGTGCCTAGGAACCCGACTTGTGGACCAGGACCCCATTATGAAATGGTTTGTATGAATACAATGCCCCCTCCCCATGTAAGGTGTGAACAAACACTGGATTTGCTAGTAAACCTGTTAATTCATTAAAATGGGCCCTTAGGGAATTTTTCTGAGTCTCGCCTTTTCTTGTTTCTCTAGTTAATAGCCAGCGTGTTGCTAACCCTGTGAACTTTCCATATAGTTAAAACTCATTCAAAATTTAGGCATAGGCTACTTCTGGAGGGGGGGGGAGGGGAAGCTTGCTTTTGATGAAAAATGTGGCCTTTTTTTTAAATGAAAATTTGCACAGAAAATAGTTATTTCTTTTGAAAATGTTCTGGTTTTCCCCCCCAAAAAAACCACCCTGAAACTTACAAATGTCCTGCTATGTCTTTAAATCTGAATCTAATCTAAGGTATTTGTAAAGTTCCTCTCACCATGATTTCTAAGTATCAACATCTGGATGATCGCTATGGAGTCCAGTGGGCCAGATGCAGCCTGCAGCTGTCTGGAGTTCTAGGATACATGGCTCTCTCTGTATGGTAGTTCATGGGAGGAATGATATAGGGTGGCAGGCCTGAGATATTCGGTATGATAGGGACATTTTTTCTGTCTGTTTCACCTCTCCTTGATTCTGGAGTAATTGCTGAATGTGGTTCTAGAGGCTCGTCCTACTGCTGATGTTAGGTTCCATTTAACCAGTAGCACTGTCCTTTTTTTAATTTCATCTCTTTTCCTGAAATTCCTCTTGCTGTGGTGCTGGCATCAGCATGTTCCATGAAGCAGGAAAAGAGCAGCTCTGGAAGAGATGAAATATCCCGAGGAAGCTTGTGAGTTAATCCTGAAAGGACTTTCTGATTGGTGACGTTCTTATCCCTTTCAGCTCTAGTCAGACACGCTGGTCCCAGTAGCCCTAGAAGGGGAGCAGAGGGAGGGAATTACCAGGCTCCACACAAGGGAAATGATATAATTGGAGCTGTTTGGATTTAGAAATTAAAATAATTTGGGTTTGCTCGGCAAGGTTCACACAACGTCAGCCTCCATCAGGCCGATGAGAAGCAGAGGTGTCTGGGGAGTGAGAGCTCTGACGGCTCTCCCAAATAACACCCCCTCTGATGGAGCACTCAGCTTTTATTTCCATTCTTCATTCCCGGTTTGTTGTTTGATGGGAGGTTGTTTCCTCGTGTGCACTTCCCTAAAGCATGGTGAAGAGGCTGCGCCAGGGGGCTGTTCCAGGACAAACTGCTTTCTCTTCGCAGCCTCACAGGCTTAGACTTAAACCTTCTATCCCTGTTGTGCACCCCTCTAGCCCTCTGAGTGCAGCCAATGCGACTCAGCACCCATTGGGGGGAACCTGTTCCTTGCTAGGATTTGAACTCTAAACCCTCAGATCCAAAAGCAGCAACTGTTGCCTTGACCTAGAAGAGAATGTCCAGTCACTAGCGAGCAAGAATTCCATACAGTACCTCCCCTGCACTAACAATCAGCATGGACCAGACCGACCCAGCACTGCACAGAGCCGCTAATGCTCAGAGAATGACCTAATACTCAGGAAGCTTATACGGTATCCGATGGCTGTGAGGGAGGGACCAGATGCATTGCAAGCTACTATCTAATTTGCTGCCTACAGCCACCCTTAGGTCTCCTAAGTCTTTCCTACTCCCTAGGTTTCTCCGCCCATTGGGTATCTGTTTTTGGGATGTCTTTCCCCCAAGACGCTTGCATTTTTCCCGCTGAGTTACCATCCCGATTCCTTCCCCTATTGCGAACCTTCCCAGCTCCCTTTGTATTATTTCTGTTCTCACTGGCTTTTGCAACACATCATCTTCAAATGCAATTAATATGCCAGTTACCCTTTCCCTCGTTATCAACATTCGTGGTGGTGACTATGACCGGGCCCGATCCTGGTCCCGGTAACAGCCACTGGACTTCTCCTCCAGCTCATTATTGTGACATTGCCATTGATCCTTCCACAGTGACACTGTCAATTAATTTTTCCGAGCAAGGTTTTTGAGAGATCCAGAACCATGAATGCCTTGGTGAAGTCCTGCGAGCTCTAATCCGCCAGTTCCCTTCCTCCACTCAGGGTGCGAATGCTATGTAAAACAGCAATCAAGTTTGACTGGCACAGTTTCTCCTTTATAAATCCCCTGTTTTTATATTGTTCCTGGCTCCATTATCTCCTGGGGGCTGACATTTCTTTTTCTTAATCTCAGATCTCTGTTGTGCTCTGTTCCGGGTGTTTGAAACTAATTTGCAGGTTATTCATTGTCAGGTTCTCTCTTCCTTTTAGTTTATTTTTTGAGAGTTTGAATTCATATTTCCTTCCCCGTGCACAAATCCTCTGCATGCTTCGTCAGCACTCCCAGGGCCAAATTCTCTGCTGGCTAAATGGGCATAACAGGGTCAAAGTCAATAGCACTGTGCCCATTTCCATCAGCAGAAAATTTGCCCCAACTATTTTTTTTCCCTTTATGGCAGTGGTTCAGTACGTTCATTAGCAAATTCCCTTAATAATTCAGGATGTGCATTGTCTGGAGCAGCTGATTTGTATATGTTTGGTTTGTCAAGACTTCCCTTACAAGCGTTTTATCAGTAAGTGTATTTACAAGGTCTTCATTACTTCCTAATTGAGCGTGCCTCTTTAGTTAGCTTCTTAAAGAGCAATTTAAAAAAAGCAATTCAGTAACAGCCATTTTAATGCCATTCATTCATGCCAGCCCCTGTCTCGTTTATTATCATCTTACTGTCTCTCTAGCCTTTCTTTTCCCTCGGTACCTGTAAAAGCCCATCATATTCCTTGTAACCTTTTCATTAGCACTAACTCATTCTGCTCTTTAGTTGCATTATCTTTTTCCCGTAGCTTTAACAGACTCTGTATCCTTGTTTTTGGTTCTTCCCCGGCTTTCTCACCTTCCTCATTTCCAGTCCTTATTTGCCCTCAGATCTTCAAGCCAGTCCCTTGTATCAAACGTGGGGTTTTTTTGGATCACTTGTATTTTTCTTTCTGAGAAAAAGTTGTAACTATGTTATCTTTTAGGATGCCCCAGCCCTCTTCTACAGCCATAGATTTAGTGCTTCATCCCTTTGCACCATGACTTTCAGGTTTAAGTTCCCAAAATTTGCTTTCTTGAAATGTACCAGTTCTCAGCCCATCTCATGTGACTGGATATTTGTCTTATTCATATAAATCTTGGATCCTTTTTGGAATAGTCTTGGCTTCAATCATATCTTGTGGCAGTGAGTTCCACAGGTTAATTGTGTGCTATGCGGAAAAAAAAATTAAATTTGTGGCTTTTTGGTTTCAATGACTATTACGTTGTTCTTATATTGTGTCAAAGGGTAAATAGGAGTACCTGGGTCACCTTCTCCATACTGTGCATTGCTTTGTATATATACCCTTGCCATATCCCCACTTGTTCTCTGCCTATCTAGTCAAAACAGTTTCCATCTTTCCATGCCACTAATCATCTTCATTGCCCATCTCAGATTTCCCTCTATTTCTGCTGTATCTTTTTTGAGATGGGGTGACTGGAACTGAACACACTATTCCAGGTGAGAATGTACTATTTATTCATAGATTCATAGAGTTTAAGGCCAGAAGGCTAGATCTAGATCATCTAGTCTGAACTCCCTTAAATCACAGGCCATTACTTTTCACCCAGTGACCCCTGTACTGAGCCCAATAACTTGTTTGGCTAAAGCACATCTTCCAGAAGGACATCCAGTCTTGATTTGAAGACAGATTTATATAACGGTATTACAGTATTTTCAGTATTATTTTCTATCCTATCCTCCTTTATACAGCCTATAACGTTTCATTTGCTTTTTGAGCACATCTACATGCTGTATGGACATTTTCACTGATATCTCATCAGCGATACCCAAGCCTTTTTCCTTAGTGGTCGCAGTTAATCTGAAATCAGTCAATGTGCAGGAGTAATTCAAAAGGTTCCTACCAATGGCCATTATCCTGCAGTGGTCGACATCAGCTGTTGTGCTGCCCAGTGGCTTAACTGTCTCAGGTCCTTTTGTTCACTAGCCTTGACCAACCTACTGCAAATAAGTTTGCAAGCTTTGCCGTCTCATTGCTCGCTTCTCTCTCCAGATCAGTAATAAACAACATTGGTTCTAGTACAGAACCTTGGGAGCCCCATTGTTGTTTTTTTCCCATGTTGATAATTGACCATTTATTCCTGCTCATTGTTTTCTGTGGCTTCCGTTCCATGACGTGACACCAGAAGGTTTCTCCTGCGCTTTCTGCATCGTAGAGTGCTCCACTGTGTGGAATTAGATGGTGGCAAATAATATTTGTTACAAGCATATCACTTTTCATTTCTTGACTCCTTTCTGACGCAATCCCGATTTCTGCAAAGGTACTTTGAAGTGAGGAAGGATGGTTTTGTGGTTTGGCAAAGGAATGGGACTGGGATTCAGGAGCTTTGGAGTCAATTCCCAGCTCTACCCCTGACTCCTTGTGACCTTGGGCAAGTCACTTAATCTCTCTGCTCCTTAGTTCCCCATCTGTAAAATGCAGGCACAGTACTTCCTTTCTCCTGTCCTTCGTCTCTCGTGTTTATTTAGATTGTAAGTCCTTTGGGCCAGGAAATGTCTTTTGCTATGTGTATGTACAGAACCCAGAACGATGAAGCTCTTCGGTGCTACTATCATAGAAATAATAACTACTCTCTGAATGGTTGATGCACACAAATTTCCTCCTATGGAGTATTCGCAATCTGTTCACTTCGTCTGCTCATTATATTCATGGTGTATGATTGATCATCTCAGTCACATGGTATTGTTTCCATTCCCTGAGTGGATGCTGCCTGAAACTTTTAAACCATGATACTAATGAAAGGCGTATGAATTTTCACATGAATATATACTTGATAAAATAAGTAAAATGTTGAGGATTTATTAGCGTACTCACAAATACCTACTGGCTGTCTGCATATGCGCAGACAATAAATGGTGACCCTTTGATCCTTGGTTATTATATCTGTTATGAAATAGATGTCTGGTAGTTAAGCTTCCGCCCAGGAGTATTCCTTACTTACTTCCCTGCCATCCTTGGAAGCTGATGCCCTTTGTACTTTTTCCTTTGGGTTTTTTGTTTGTTTTTTTTCATTTCTTATATCGTCACTCAAAGTATTTGCTGCCAACTTTATCATTAAAAGATTGACCCACGTTGGC
>NW_020683440.1:0-2798 GCF_002925995.2 Terrapene triunguis
AGGGGTCTCAAACACGCGGCCTGCGGGGCTATTTCTCCGGGCCAGAGCCCAATGCCGTCCTGCACCCCAACCCCCTGCCTGTACCCCAACCTCTGCCATACCTCACACTCCCTCCTGCACCCCACACCCCAACCCCCTGCCCTGAGCCTCCTGCCACATCCCACATCCTTCCTGCACCCCAACTTCCTATCCTGAGCCCCCTGTCTGAACCCCAACCCTCTGCCACACACCACACTCCCTCCTGCACCTCAACTCCCTATCCTGAGCCCCCTGCTGCATCCCCCACCCCTTCTGCAGCCAACCTCCTGCCCTGAGCCCCGTCTGAACCCCAACCCTCTGCCACACCCCACACTCCCTCCTGCACCCCAACCCCCTGCCCAGAGCCCCCTACTGCACCCCCTGCCTCACCCCTCCAACTCCCTGCCCTGAGCCCCCTGCACCTCAACTCCCGCCCTGAGTCCCTGACACACCCCTCCTGCCCCCTCTGGGGGCAGGGCCGGGGGCAGCGAGGGGGGGGTGTCAGTGATGCGGCCATTGGGCCAATGAATTAGTCCTCATGCGGCCCTCGGGGTCAGCCGAGTTTGAGACCCCTGGTCTAGGCTCACAGGCCCAGCAGCTAAAGCCAAGCCCCGCTGAGAGCAGGGGGAGATTAGCCTGGAGTGTCAGGAGTTGAGGCTTGGCCCATAGGGACCCCAGGCACTGCCACTGCTGCCACCTTCATGGTGAATCCTCCAACCCCTCGCCAAAGGGCTCTTCCACATTCTGCAAACTGGCCTCATTGGCTGACTGTCTAGGAGAACAGAAACCCTTTGTTAGAGCCGGAGAGTCTCTTGCCATGGCTCCCTGAGGGTCACAGTCAAACACCTGCGAGTCTCTAGGAGGCTCTCAAGCAGTTCCCTGCTCAGTCACTTGGCACCCACTAGCAATGGTCTCTGACAGCGGCATTGCCAAGGGGAGCTCAGCAGATGGTCCCTTCTATGGCTTCCTGAGTGGGAGGGAGGTTGGTCTTGTCATTTAAGGCCTAGTGTCAGAGTCAGGGCTCCTGGGTTCTCTGACTTTGGAAGTGGGTGGAGTCTAGTGGTTGGAGCTGGACTGGTATCAGTCCCATGCTTCCTTCCTGCCTCTGTCAGGGACGTCGTGTGTGACCTTGCAGCCAGTTGCTTTCTATCCCTATGCCCCAGCGAACAGGGATAATACTGACCCCCCTCAGAGGGGCTGGCAGGGGTCACCAGCGTCATCACTCAAGTTGGAACAAGTTGTGCTCTTGGTAGTGAAGGGCTCAGATTCAGTCCCCATGGATGCCCAGGTTGTCTGTATTGTGGCCATGGTTTAACTCACCTAGCATTACAGGCTGTTTAGCCCGGTCCTGGCCAGGCGTGGTGCATCTGCTCCTGGCCCTCTCTGGCACACAGCTCCATCCCACACAAGAACATGGCCCACCAAGGACAATCTATCAGCTCCCATTTGGTGTTCAGCTCCAAGACGGATGGGGAGACCTAGCCGGGCCATAGAAAGACAGGGGGGTGTTCTTTGGTGGAAACCGCTAGAGCTTCAGCCTCTGCTCCCACCTCCACCCACACGCTGAGGGCTTCAAAAGTGGTCCCTGGCCCCAGGTAAACAAAGTAGCTGAGCTGAGGCCAGGGTGGGACTGATCCTAAGAGAAGAGCAGATTTCTCCTCGGCTCTAGGGAGATTCCCTTAGGAAAAGCAGCTGGGGTGGGGGCGGGGGCAATACAAGCACTACCCCTCAGCCCTTGAATAGCAGCAACTAGGACTTTGGGAGCCAAGGGACTGGTGTATCTTGCTGGAGAGCAGAAAAGGGCATTGGAGAAATTGTACAAAAGTGAATGTCACGGCTGGGTCAAGGGCAGCTAGACCTACTGGTCAGAGCCAGAGTCCACACTCACATGACAGGAGTGGAGAGTCAGCTGGGTCAGGATACTGGACGATCAGCAGCAAAAGACAAACTTGCGATCACCACCACAAATCCGATGCCAGGAAATCAAGCCAGGGGAGCGGCAGCAGAACCAGGCAGCACACGGTCCAGAACCGGGAGCAGCCCTGGTGTTCAGTCAGCTTCGTGTTCCTGCTGCTGTCTTACGCAGGGCCAGGGGGCCAGGGAGCTTTCCTGGGACTCCTCCAATAGGACCTCAGGAGTGGAGCCTCAAACTGGGGCTGAACTTCATGGGTCCGAGGGAAGCAATTTTCAGCAGGCTTCCAGGTGGAGGGTTGGAGTGTGGCTGCTCCCATGAACCCTGCAGCCCCAGGTTGAAGACCCCTGGGTCCTGACAGTGAGTGATCTCTCCCCACTCAAACCTCCTGCAGCAGGAAACAGTCTCCAGGATCCTGGACACATCCTCTGAGAATAGAATGAGGAGATCATGATGAGAAATAGGGCTCTGTACCAGGGCTGGGATCCAGGGACACGGAAAGCTCCCAGCCAGACTATGCATCGGGGATGCCATTTCTCCCCTAAGAGACCCACACGCCCCAAGGAGTAAATGGCTCTTACCTCCAGGAGGGACTGTGGTCTTCCATTTAAGCCTCTTTGAGAGCCAGCGTTGCTTGCTTGGATGGGACGAGGTGACCTGTCTCCACTGCTCCCTGACGTGGCTCAGCTACAGGATGCGCCCGTCTGGGAGGCTGTGCCAGATCCCAGGGCCTGGAAGACAGCTGGGAAGGAGGCTCCTATTCCTGTCACACCTAGAGACCCCATAGAAGGACCAAGGGGAGAATAAAGGGCAGGAGGTGAAGCCTCTGTCCCACCCCCACCTCCTCAAAAGTGGAGCTTTCCGAGCT
>NW_020683441.1:0-3040 GCF_002925995.2 Terrapene triunguis
CAAGACCTCGATCAAGTCTCGAAGGAAAAAGAAATGTTAATGTGAAAAAATGTTAACACACATGGATGTGTGAAAATGACTGCACCGCAACCTTTAAGCAGGAACACTGCTGTCCAAGGGAAAGGGAACAGTGTTTTACAGATGATGATGGAGGAGGAGGAGGGGGAAGAGAGGTCAGAAGCTGCTGCAAAAAGGGGAATGGGCCAGCATGGCGAGGCTGAGTCATAGGGTTGCGAACCCTCCCAGATTGGCCGGGAGTCTCCCGGAATTCGACACTGATTTCCCAGCAACTATTGAAAGCAATCCGGTAGATTTTAATAGGCCACTAAAAGTCCAGTCATCAGGACTAAGGCAGGCTCCCTACCTTCCCTGGTTCTGTATGGCTCCCAGAAGCAGCCCAACACATCCCTCTGGCTCCTAGGTGTAGGGGCAGCCAAGGGATAGCTGCACGCTGCCACCACCCCGAGCGCCAACTCTGTAGCTCCCATTGGCTGGGAACTGTGGGCAACAGGAGCTGCAGGGGCAGTGCCTGGGGGCAGGGGCGGCACATGGTGCCACCTGGCCACCCCAGAGCTTAAGAACCAGAGGGACATGTCACTGCTTCTGGGAAGCCACCTGAGGTAAGTGCCACCCAGCCAGAGCCCAAACCGCCTCCTACACCCCAACCCCCTGCCCCAGCCCTGAGCCCCCTCCTGCAACCCAACCCCCTATCCCATCCCTCACCCCCCTTTCATACTCCAAAACCCTCAGCCCCAGCCTGGAGCCTCCTCCTGTACCCCAAAATCCCCAGCCCCACCCCAGAGCCTACACCCCCATCCAGAGCCCTCACCCCCCTCCCACACCCCAACCCCCTGCCCCAGCCCAATGAAAGCAAGTGAGGGTTGGGGACAGCAAACAACAGAGGGAGGGGAAATGGAGTGAGTGGGGGTGTGGCCTCAGAGAAGGGGCAGGGTATAGGCCTCATCACCAGAATGACCTAGGTGGGGGTGTGGGGGGGGGGGGTTCACTAGTTCAGGGAGGGCTTTGTTAACATGAGGCACAAAGGGAGTTCAACTACATGTCGCAACTCATTATGTAAGTGTGGGGCAGCTGTCCAGTGCAGGTACTATCCCTAGGCAAGGTATTCAGTGAACAGATGTATGGCTTGGTAAAGGACATAAAAAGAAGGTATTGGTTAAAGGAACAGAATGGGGGGGGGGGGGGGTTGGGGCCCCCATGAAGGGGTGGGCGGGGGGGCAGCCCCCCTTTTTTATAGCCCACCTTAACCCTCCTACAATTTGGGGGTGGATGGTAAGGTCCCAGCAATGGGTTGGCTGGGGGTTGGATGGATGGGAAAAAAGAGGGGGGGCTGGCAGAAGCCTTCTGGGGAGTTACTGAATGAACTCCACGGTACACTTTTCTGTCAGGTAGGCCCAGACATTTAATAATGAAGTTAATAAATAATAAAGGGATGTTGGTGTACAGGGAGGTGACACCCACGGTAGCAAGAATGGTGTTCTGAGGAAGGTTGGCAATATTGCAGAGTTTCTAGAGGAAGTGAGCTGTGTCCTGGAGGAAACTAGCCCTTTGTGCAGTGAGTGATTTGAGGATGGTTTCTGTAAGTCCCTATATTCTTTCAATAAGAGTGCCCACACCAGCATCAATTTCCTGGACACCACAATCAGCTTCAGAAATGGAACCTTACAGACTATGATACACACGAAACCCACGAATCAACACACTTACCACCACAGACCCAGTAACCACTCCAGAAAACACCAAGAAATCAGTTATCTACAGCCAGGCCCTCAGATCCTCTTCAGAGCATATTCTGTAGTAAGTCCAGGATATACACCTTAACACATTTAAAACTGCCTTCGCCAAATGACACTGTACCAGAGAAACAGATCACATCACTTAAGATCATCACAAGCTAGTTTCCTATAGACCAAGACAAATCAACTCAAAGTGGCATCAAACCTTGCAATAACAGACACAAAAGCTGCAGACATATCTCCACTGCTATGACCAATAGCCCCCCAATACACCTTTCAAGATCCATGGGTCCTACACATGCCTATCGTAACACATAATGTACCTCATCCAGTGCATCAAATGCCCCAACAACTACATGGGTGAAACCAAACAATCACTATGCTCTCAAATGAATTTACAGTAACTCCTCACTTAACGTTGTAGTTCTGTTCCTGAAAAATGCGACTTTAAGCGAAACGATGTTAAGCTAATCCAATTTCCCCATAAGAATTAATGTAAATGAGGGGGTTAGGTTCCAGGGAAATTTTTGTCACCAGACAAAAGACATATATTACACACACACACACAATAAGTTTTAAACAAACAATTTAATACCGGTACACAGTGATGATGATTGTGAAGCTTGGTTGAGGTGGAGGAGTCAGAGGGTGGGATATTTCCCAGAGAATGCCTTACTGCTAATTGATGAACTAGCAATTGGCTGAGCCCTTAAGGGTTAACTCTCACACTTTATAAGGCAGCAGGAATGGAGGTAGGGAAGACAGCATCGCAGACAGAGACACACACCGTGTGTGTGTGTGAGAGAGAGAGTCATAACTATAAAGGGAAGGGTGGCAGCTCTCCTGTGTACAGTGCTATGGAATCCCTCCTGGCCAGAGACTCCAAATCCTTTTACCTGTAAAGGGTTAAGAAGCTCGGGTAACCTGGCTAACACCTGACCCGAAGGACCAATAAGGGGACAAGATACTTTCAAATCTTGCGGGGGGGGAAAGGCTTTTGTGTGTGCTCTTTGTTTTAAGGGGTGGTTCGCTCTTGGGACTGAGAGGGACCAGACATCAATCCAGGTTCTCCCCATCTTTCTAAACAAGTCTCTCCTATTTCAAACTTGTAAGTAAAAAGACAGGCAAGGCGTCTTAGATTTACTTTGTTTTCTCAACTTGTAAATGTACCTTTTACTAGAGGGTTTATCTCTGTTTGCTGTACTTTGAACCTAAGACAGAGGGGGGTCCTCTGAGCTCTTTAAGTTTGATTACCCTGTAAAGTTATTCTCCATACTGATTTTACA
>NW_020683442.1:0-3391 GCF_002925995.2 Terrapene triunguis
CTGAGGGTGAGATTATCTGTATTTAGTTTGATTAGGCATAGATTTGCGCATTTTATTTTATTTTGCTTGTGACTTACTTTGTTCTGTCTGTTACTACTTGGAACCACTTAAATCCTACTGTCTGTATTTAATAAAATCACTTTTTATTTAGTAATTTACTCAGAGTATGTATTAATACCGGGGGGAGCAAACAACTGTGCATATCTCTCTATCAGTGTTATAGAGGGCGAACAATTTATGAGTTTGCCCTGCATAAGCTTTATGCAGGGTAAAACGGATTTATCTGGGTTTAGACTCCATTGGGAGTTGGGCATCTGAGTGCTAAAGACAAGCACACTTCTATGAGCTGTTTTCAGGTAAACTTGCAGCTTTGGGACAAGTAATTCAGACCCTGGGTCTGTGTTGGAGCCAGACTGGAGTGTCTCGCTCAGCAAGACAGGGTGCTGGAGTCCTGAGCTGGCAGGGAAAACAGAAGCAGGGGTAGTCTTTGCACATCGGGTGGCAGCTCCCAAGGGGGTTTCTGTGATCCAACCCGTCACAGTTAGTCTCTAAGGTGCCACAAGTACTCCTGTTCTTTTTGCGGATACAGACTAACACGGCTGCTACTCTGAAACCTTACTGAAACGTTCCCTCTTTAGCTGGGCATCTCGGGGGAATGGTGACTATTTTCTGCTTCCGCTCTGCGATTGGAGTCCAAACATGTGCCTAGATTACAAAGAAGAGAAGAACATTTCAGTCATTAAAAACTGAACAGAAAACCTGACCCTGCCAGGGAGAGTAACCCACACATTCACCTGGGATCTTGCTGTCAGGGCACTACAGAATGGAAGTGCTGAGGAGAATAATGCACTCCCCAGAGTCTGTCCTGGTCCAACCGTGAAAGGACCTTTTAGTCTTACCTCACCAGAGCCAGACCATAGGAAAGGACCAGTTCATGCGGTCTCATGTTGCCAGAGGTATCCAGGATTTACAGCCAATCAGATCTGCAGTGCAATCCACAGCTAAAGGCATTCTGTGTCCAGGCCTATGTAAGCGGGGGAATGGTCCCGCTATCGTGGGGACCTTTCCTGGCTCATACACTAACCCCGTGGAATTGGCTGGCGAAAGGATCTGAGTCCTCGCTCCCACTCCCTTCACCCAGAGGCCCGCCTGAGTCCAGGACACCCCTTCTACTCTCGTGTGGCAGAGTCCTCGTAACCCGGACAAGGCTGGGCCCAGGATTCCTGGGGCTCGACCCCCAGTCTGGTTGTTGTACTTAGGACAGGGCTCGGGTGTCTCCACTCCGGGGTACTCTCTCTGCTCCGAACGCTTCCCTGACCCACTGATCATCGAATATAGTTCAAAGCAAACACAAGTTATTAAACAGCAAATCATTAAAAATAAGGAGAAAGTGGGGAAGGTGAAAGGAAAAGCCGTCACCCCGCTCTGTGGCATGGGGGACCCCAAACAGCTGTGGCTGGAATGTCAGGGCAGTTCACAGTCTGTTCCTCACATGTCCCAGGCCCCTGGCCAGGCCCTGGCTGTGATGCAGGGACGCCGCGGGTCGGACACTCGCTCTGGCGGTGGCCACACGCGCTGAGGGTCTAGGTGGCAGGGCCCCTCCCCCCCCCGCGGGGGTTACAATACCCCTCCCAGTGCGGCCTGCAAGGCCTCTTGTCTGGTGGGGTCTCCCTGTGCTGGGCCCACTGCCCAGGGACCCCCTCACTCTGCCCAGCTGCTCCCCGCACCTGGCTCCAGAGGGCTCCAGCCCCAGCCCCACTCTGCCCCCACACGGCTGCTGCTGCTCTGCCCCCTGCGCGGCTCCCTGGGCTGCTCCTCTCCCCTCAGCTCAGCCCTGCTCAGGCAGCTCCAGCTCACACGGAGGACGGGACCCCCGGCCTCCTGACGGCCCCAACACACACAGTCACACTCACCTCCACTGCCGCCACAAACTTCCACCCCCACCCCCACACACTCACCTCCACTGCCCCCACAAACTTCCACCCACACACACCCACACACTCACCTCCACTGCCTCCACAAACTTCCACCCACACACTCACCTCCACTGCCCTCCACAAACTTCCACCCACCCCCACCCCCAACCCCCCACCCCCCACCCCCACCTCCACTGCCCCCACAAACTTCCACCCACACACACCCCCAACTCACACTCACCTCCACTGCGCCCCATAAACTTCCACCCACACACTCACACTCCTCCCCCACTCCCCAACACACCCATACATACTCTCCCCCAACACACACTCCATTCCCCCCACAATCTCCGTCCCCCATGCACACACACACTGCTGTGGACTGTAGTGTCACTGTTCAGCAATGTCAGTTGGTCGTGTTACTGACGGCTACTTTAAAAGGTGAGTTTAAAATGTCACTTTTACCGTACACTGGGCATCTGCAGGAAGTTTTGTTTAAATTGTAGGATTCTTTTAGTAAACTCAGTTTCTCCCCTTGCAAGCCACTTCTGAACATTTGTGTGCATTTATAGTAAAGCTACTTAACTGTGGTCAGTGTATCAAACAATTGTGATTAACACAAAAACCATAAAGACGGAATTAATTTTTAAGAAATGGAAAAGACAAAACTCAGAAAATACTAAATTGGAAAATCCCCAATAATAAAAGAGATTTCATAGGGCCCTACATAGGTGTGTACCATCTTCCGAAACAACTCCCGGGGGTAGGGATGGGCTCAGGGCTCCAGGCTTGATCGATGGAGGGGGAGCTCTGGGTTTGGGGCTCTGGTCTACCACAACTGGGTAGAGACTCCAGGATCCGGGCAATAGCACCCAGGGCGGAGGGGGGAGGGAGGACTCCAGGGTTGGTAGTCCAGGCTCAAGCCACCAAGAGAGATGAAGGGAAGAGACCTGGTCTTCGGCTGCCATGTGGGGGGATCAGGGCTCCAAGCTTCAGCCACTGGGGAGGTGGAGAGGAGTGGGGGGTCTGGGCTCTGCGACTCATCCACAGGAGGGCAGGGAGGGAGGTTGGGGCTCTGGACTTCAACCACAAGAGGGGTGAGGGGGTCAGTGCTCCGGGCTTCAGCCACTGGGGTGACAGCCCCTCCCCCAATGCACTGGCCCCCAGACCCTCTCACCTGCTCCACCAGAGCGAAACCCAGTCCAGCACGTCCCGCTGCAGCTCGCAGACCCCTCAGTACAGCCCCACCATCACCTGGTCCTGCTCGGGGCAGCTGTCAGGCTCCTTGAATTCAAGTTTGTAAACTACTTTGTGACTCTGCAGGTACAATGTGATATATTCTGTACATGCAAAGTATCAGTCCTTTGTGCATCCCCTCCCAGAAATCAAAATTCCTAGAGATTTTGGCTGAGTCTCTCAGTGTTGCTAATGGTACCAGCCTCTGTCTGAATGTCTACGTGTGTGTGTGTGTGTGT
>NW_020683443.1:0-1291 GCF_002925995.2 Terrapene triunguis
ATAGCCCCACCGCAGTTTGGGAATCCCATCGCAGCGAAGCCATCTATGATGGCCTGCGCGTTTCCCAGGGTCACTACCTTTGACAGCAGTACCTTGACGATTGCCTTGGCTACTTGCAGGACAACAACCCCCACGGTAGATTTGCCCACGCCAAAGTGGTTCGCGACTGACCGGTAGCTGTCCGGCGTTGCAAGCTTCCAGAGGGCTATGGCCACTCGCTTCTGGACAGTCAGGGCTGCTCGCATGCGGGTGGTCCTTGCGCTTCAGGGCAGGGGACAGCAACTCACAAAGTTCGAGGAAAGTCCCCTTCCGCATGCGAAAGTTTCGCAGCCACTGGGATTCATCCCAGACCTGAAGCACTATGCGGTCCCACCAGTCCGTGCTTGTTTCCCGGGCCCAGAATCGCCGTTCAACAAAATCCACATGCCCCATTGCCACCGTGATGTCCTGGGCGCTGGGGCTCGTGGTTTCTGACAGCTCTGTGCTACTCTCCGACTTCAGGCCCTCACGGCGGTGCCGTAGCCTCCTCGCCTGATTACTCTGCATCTGCCTCAGGGTAAGGTGTATGATAAGGTGCGAGGCGTTGAGAACGGCCACAACTGCAGCGATGGTCGCAGCGGGATCCATGATCGCAGTGCTGTGGCGTCCGCGCTGTCACTGATCAAAAAGTGCGCGAACTGATTTCCCGCCGGCGCTTTCAGGGAGGGAGGCAGGGCGGTGGTGACTGACGGATGACGACAGTTACCCAAAAGCACCCTCGCCACATTTTTTTACCCAGAAGGCATTGGGGGCTCGACCCAGAATTCCAATGGGCAGCGGGGACTGCGGGAACTGTGGGATAGCTGCCCACAGTGCACTGCTTCCAATGTCGACGCTTTCCCTGGTACTGTGGACTGACAAAGTCGAATTACTGTCCTTAGTGTAGACACACACGTTCGACTTTCTAATATCGATTGCACATATTCGATTTAACTAAAATCGAACTACTCTCGTAGTGTAGACATACCCTTAGTGTGGATGCCCCTATACTGGTATAATATTTATGTCCAGCTTGTATATATCTCTTTTTATGAGTAGGTCTCAGAGTGCTTTACAAAGGAGGCAAGTATCATTATTCCCACGTTACAGATGGGAAAACTGAGGCATGGAGAGGCAAAGTGACTTGCTCAAGGTCACCCACAGGTCAGTGGCAGAGCCAATAATTGAACCCCGGGAGGAGGGTGCTTGGGGCTCCAATGGACAGAGGGTAGGAGTGGGGCCTTGGGCACAAGGGGCTGGGCCACGTGGCTAG
>NW_020683444.1:0-2446 GCF_002925995.2 Terrapene triunguis
CTCTCATCTCTATCTTTTTCCTTTTATGAATAAACCTTTAGATTTTAGATTCTAAAGGATTGGCAACAGCGTGATTTGTGGGTAAGATCTGATCTGTATATTGACCTGAGTCTGGGGCTTGGTCCTTTGGGATCAGGAGAACCTTTTTCTTTTACTGGGGTATTGGTTTTCATAACCATTTGTCCCCATAACGAGTGGCACTGGTGGTAATACTGGGAAACTGGAGGGTCTAAGGAGATTGCTTGTGAGACTTGCGGTTAGCCAGTGGGGTGAGACCGAAGTCCTCCTAATCTGGCTGGTTTGGTTTGCCTTAGAGGTGGAAAAAACCCCAGCCTTGGGCTGTAACTGCCCTGTTTGAGCAATTTGTCCTGAGTTGGCACTCTCAGTTGGGTTCCGCCAGAACCGCATTGTCACACAAGGTGTATCTGCCTTCTCTCCATGGGTCAGTTGTATAGCTGATGGTCCTTAATGGGCCATCAAGCAGGCTAGGCAGAGCTAACACCAACTTGTCTGGGATGTCTCCCAGAAGCATAGCATAAGTTTGAAATACAGACAGTATAGAGCCAATATTCACAACATCAACTACAAAACTGATACACACATATAGACAGCATAATTATAACCAGCAAACCATAACCTTGTCTTAGACACCTCATTTGACCACCTTTATACAAGATTTGGTGCCACTACAGGACTTTGGTTGCAACCATGTTCTATATGGTCCCAGCTTATATCAATAATGTCACCAAAGGAACCTCAGGAGGTATCTAGTCCAACCCCCTGCTCAAAGCAGGACCAATTCCCAACTAAATCATCCCAGCCAGGGCTTTGTCAAGCCGGGCCTTAAAAACCTCCAAGGAAGGAGACTCCACCACCTCCCTAGGTAACGCATTCCAGTGCTTCACCACCCTCCTAGTGAAATAGTGTTTCCTAATATCCAACCTGGACCTCCCCCACTGCAACTTGAGACCATTGCTCCTTGTTCTGTCATCTGCCACCACTGAGAACAGCCGAGCGCCATCCTCTTTGGAACCCCCCTTCAGGTAGTTGAAGGCAGCTATCAAATCCCCCCTCATTCTTCTCTTCTGGAGACTAAACAATCCCAGTTCCCTCAGCCTCTCCTCATAAGTCATGTGCTCCAGACCCCTAAACATTTTTGTTGCCCTCCCCTGGACTCTTTCCAATTTTTCCACATCCTTCTTGTAGTGTGGGACCCAAAACTGGACACAGTATTCCAGATGAGGCCTCGCCAATGTCGAATAAAGGGGAACGATCACGTCCCTCGATCTGCTGGCAATGCCCCTACTTATACAGCCCAAAATGCCATTAGCCTTCTTGGCAACAAGAGCAAACTGTTGACTCATATCCAGCTTCTCGTCCACTGTGACCCCTAGGTCCTTTTCTGCAGAACTGCTACCTAGCCATTCGGTCCCTAGTCTGTAGCTGTGCATGGGATTCTTCCGTCCTAAGTGCAGGACTCTGCACTTGTCCTTGTTGAACCTCATCAGATTTCTTTTGGCCCAATCCTCTAATTTGTCTAGGTCCCTCTGTATCCTATCCCTACCCTCCAGCGTATCTACCACGCCTCCCAGTTTAGTGTCGTCTGCAAACTTGCTGAGCGTGCAATCCACGCCATCCTCTAGATCATTAATGAAGATATTGGACAAAACCGGCCCCAGGACCAACCCTTGGGGCATTCCGCTTGAAACCGGCTGCCAACTAGACATGGAGCCATTGATCACTACCCGTTGAGCCCGACGATCTAGCCAGCTTTCTATACACCTTACAGTCCATTCCTCCAGCCCATACTTCTTTAACTTGGCGGCAAGAATACTGTGGGGGACTGTATCAAAAGCTTTGCTAAAGTCAAGGAATAACACATCCACTGCTTTCCCCTCATCCACAGAGTCAGTTATCTCCTCACAGAATGGATTTCAGGAAGGCAGATTTTGGTAAGCTCAGAGAGCTGATAGGTAAGGTCCCATGGGAATCAAGACTGAGGGGAAAAACAACTGAGGAGAGTTGGCAGTTTTTCAAAGGGACACTATTAAGGGCCCAAAAACAAGCTATTCCGCTGGTTAGGAAAGATAGAAAATGTGGCAAAAGACCACCTTGGCTTAACCACGAGATCTTGCATGATCTAAAAAATAAAAAGGAGTCATATAAAAAATGGAAACTAGGACAGATTACAAAGGATGAATATAGGCAAACAACACAGGAATGCAGGGGCAAGATTAGAAAGGCAAAGGCACAAAATGAGCTCAAACTAGCTACGGGAATAAAGGGGAACAAGAAGACTTTTTATCAATACATTAGAAGCAAGAGGAAGACCAAAGACAGGGTAGGCCCACTGCTTAGTGAAGAGGGAGAAACAGTAACAGGAAACTTGGAAATGGCAGAGATGCTTAATGACTTCTTTGTTTCGGTCTTCACCGAGAAGTCTGAA
>NW_020683445.1:0-8059 GCF_002925995.2 Terrapene triunguis
GGGGGGGCCTCCGGCCATCCAGTCACTCCACCCCAGATGATTGCCCTAGCATCAGAAGGCTGGCCTTCAATTAGAGTTAAAGTTTTAGACTGCAGTGTGTCCTTTTCCTTCCCTCCTCCCCCACCCATCCCGGGCTACCTTTGCAATTATCCCCCTGGTTGTGTGATGAATTAATAAAGAATGCATGAATGTGAAGTAACAATGACTTTATTGCCTCTGCAAGTGGTGATCGAAGGGGGGAGGGTAGGGGAGGGTGCGGTGGTTGGTTTACAGGGAAGTAGAGTTAACCGGGTGGGGGGGGGAGGGGCGGAGGGTTCATCAAGGAGAAACAAACAGAAGTTTCACACCGTAGCCTGGCCAGTCACAAAACTCGTTTTCAAAGCTTCTCTGATGCGCACCGCGCCATGCTGTGCTCCTCTAACCGCCCTGGTGTCTGGCTGCGCGTAATCAGCAGCCAGGCAATTTGCCTCAACCTCCCACACCGCCATAAATGTCTCCCCCTTACTCTCACAGATATTGTGGAGTGCACAGCAAGCAGCAATAACAATAGGGATATTCTTTTCGCTAAGGTCTGAGCGAGTCAGTAAACTGCGCCAGCGCGCTTTTAAACGCCCAAATGCACATTCCACCACCATTCGGCACTTGCTCAGCCTGTAGTTGAACAGGTCCTGACTCCTGTCCAGGCTGCCTGTGTACGGCTTCATGAGCCATGGCATTAAGGGGTAGGCTGGGTCCCCAAGGATCACGATAGGCATTTCAACATCCCCAACGGTTATTTTCTGGTCCGGGAAGAAAGTCCCTTCCTCCAGCTTTCGAAACAGAGCAGAGTGCCTGAAGACGCGAGCATCATGTACCCTTCCCGGCCAGCCCATGTTGATGTTGGTGAAACGTCCCTTGTGATCCACCAGGGCTTGCAGCAGCATTGAAAAGTACCCCTTGCGGTTTATGTACTTGGTGGCTTGGTGCTCCGGTGCCAAGATAGGGATATGGGTTCCGTCTATGGCCCCACCACAGTTTGGGAATCCCATTGCAGCAAAGCCATCCACTATGGCCTGCACGTTTCCCAGAGTCACTACCCTTGATATCACCAGGTCTTTCATTGCCCTGGCAACTTGGATCACAGCAGCCCCCACAGTAGATTTGCCCACTCCAAATTGATTCCCGACTGACCGGTAGCTGTCTGGCGTTGCAAGCTTCCACAGGGCTATCGCCACTCGCTTCTCAACTGTGAGGGCTGCTCTCATCCTGGTATTCTGGCGCTTCAGGGCAGGGGACAGCAAGTCACAAAGTTCCATGAAAGTGCCCTTACGCATGCGAAAGTTTCGCAGCCACTGGGAATCGTCCCAGACCTGCAACACGATGCGGTCCCACCAGTCTGTGCTTGTTTCCCGGGCCCAGAATCGGCGTTCTACGGCATGAACCTGCCCCCGTAACACCATGATTTGCACATTGCTGGGGCCCGTACCTTGTGTGAGGGCTGTGTCCATGTCAATTTCCCCATCACTCTCGTCGCCGTGCTGCAATTGCCTCATCGGCTGGGCCTGGTTTTGCTTTGGCATGTCCTGGCTCTGCATATACTCCAGGACAATGCGCGTGGTGTTCATAGTGCTCATAATTGCTGTGGTGATCTGAGCGGGCTCCATGATCCCAGTGCTAGCTATGGCGTCTGGTCTGAAAAAAGGCGCGAAACTAGTATCTGACGGACCAGGGGAAGGAGGGAGGGAGGGAGGGGCGAGTGATGACATGGCGTACAGGTACAGGGAATTAAAATCAACAAAGGTGGCTGTGCATCAGGGAGAAACACAAACAACTGTCGCACAGAATGGCCCCCCCCAAAGATTGAACTCAAAACTCTCGGTTTAGCAGGCCGTTGATTTCACAGAGGGAGGGGGAAGCAAATGAATACAGAACAAATCTGGTCCATTTATTTTTTACATCTTAAGCTGGCAGCAGACGGTGCAGCATGACTGATAGCCCTCGGCATCTTCTGTGTGCTTGGCAGAAGATACTGTACTACGACTGCTAGCTATCATCGTCAAGACGGTTCAATAGGACTGCCGGCAGGACTGAGTATCCAGGATACAAAGCATGTCTGCCCAGGTGCCTATAATTGAACTGGAGTACGACGACAATGGATTCCAGTCGTAATACACCATCTACTCCCAAAAGGCAAGGGGCTGCTGCTGTGTAGCAATGCAGCCCCATGTCTGCCAGCACCCAGATAGCCGATGAAGGCTACCAGTCATACTGCACTGTCTACTGCCAAAAGGCAATTAGCTGCTGCTGTGTAGCAATGCAGTACCACATCTGCCGGCACCCAGATGACATAGGGTGACGGTGAGCTGAGCTGAGCTGAGCGGGCTCCATGCTTGCCGTGGTATGTTGTCTGCACAGGTAACCCAGGTAAAAAGGCGCGAATGGATTGTGTGCCGTTGCTCTGACGGAGGGGAGGGGCCTGACGGCATGTACCCAGAACCCCTCGCGACACTGTTTTGCATCATCAGGCATTGGGATCTCAACCCAGAATTCCAATGGGCGGTGGGAACTGCGGGATAGCTACCCACAGTGCAACACTCTGGAAGTCGACGCTAGCCTCGGTACTGTGGACCCGGTCCGCCGGCTTCATGCACTTAGAGCATTTTATGTGGGGACACACACAATTGACTGTATAAAACCGATATCTATAAAACCGGCTTCTATAAATTTGACCTCATTTCGTAGTGTAGACATACCCTTAGTTTGCTAGCCAACTCTAAATCAATAAATGCTGTTATTTTGTGAAAAAGTACATAAAACATAATGTAGAAAAACTGTGTGAAGTTACACACTTCTCTGGAACTTGATGACCAGAGAAAGCATTCCAGCTACACTTTGTGATGCCAGAAAGCTATTGCTCATCAGACTCCTTTGATGTTTGTATAAAATGTTATAGGTGTAGTTCATATTCCATGGATCATAGAATGTCAGGGTTGGAAGGGACCTCAGGAGGTCATCTAGTCCAACCCCCTGCTCAAAGGGGGACCAATCCCCAGACAGATTTTTGCCCTACATCCCTAAATGGCCCCCTCAAGGATTGAACTCTCAACCCTGGGTGTAAGAGGCCAAATCTCAAACCACTGAGCTATCCCTCCCACCCCAATTGTGTTCACACAATCTAATTCCAATGTTGTACGAGGGGAAGGATTTTTTTTGGCTAAAGGTCTGTGAATCAAGGAATGTGAGTTCTATTCCTTGCTCTATGACTGATGTAATGTGGAGGATTGTAAAAATCAAGTCTATTAATCTCTCTGTAGTCACACACACACACACTGGCATAGACCATGTAATCTTGTGTGCATGCGCAGTACATATTCTTTGTGAGTATATGTAAATCGATACTGTATACCACACAAATATGGACTTGAATTTAGGTTCACAATAGAAAACTTTGGAGGAAAGGGTAAAAATTCCCATAATGGACAACTGTGTACTATGAGCCGATTTCAGGTTGGTCGTAAGTGTTTTCAGTTTGTGATTTGTGATATTACTTATTTGATTATTTACTGATTTACAGAATATGCCTTCCTGGCTGAGATGCCGCAAGCTAGATTTGTCTGTTATTGATGATGATTATTAATAGACTAGCAAATGTGACACTGTATGCCAAAATTAATATATATGAATTATGCAGGTTTGTTAGTAAAATTAAGAAGTGTTTACTCCAAAATGGGAAGTGAAAATGTCCACAACGCAATCACGTTGGTTTGCTCATATATTGTTTTGCAGTAGCCCTTGCCATGTTTTCATGAGCAAATAAATCCCTGTCTTTGTACGACCTTTATAATAAGGCATGCAGACTTTCCAAAGGCCACCAGAAATGAATTGGATTCAGAAGAACCCAGCTTCATTTAATTTCTGTTCCTCTTTTGATCAGTACTGCTAACTAGCTCATACAAGCAGAGACATAACGGAAAGCACACTAGCAGCATGGAAGAAAATTCGGAGGGAGAATGTACAGTATAGAACCAAGTTTGCAAGTGTCCATTATTTTTATTGTGTATCTTTTTCTTCCTGTTAGCAATAGTGTTTCTTGTGCAGTCACAGTTTCTACATTCTGTGCTTGATTTGTTAAACACTTGTTGGTGCCTTTGAAAAAATCTACTTAGCAACAGACTGGGAGTGTTTTTTGAAAGAGGAAGCCAAAGCCAGATGTTTTTCAGCTAACTGCCCTTCCTATTCCCCTCACCAAAAATGTAATTGATGTAACGCTGAGGAAGATACTGTACAAATAAATTCTATTTACCTCTCTCTAGTTACAAACCCACATTCATACAGACTGGCATAGACCATTTAATCTTCTGTGCATGCTTGTGCTCTTGAACACCCTACTTATTCGCTGTGTGTATATGTAGATGCTGTGCAGTGTACACACAAATATTGACTAAAATTTAGGTTCACAGTAGAAAACTATTGCCCCATGATTTAAAAAGGCAACCAGCAGTAGAATATAATATCAAAAGCTGCCAGCTATAGCCATAATTACTCATTGGGGGTCACTCTATTAAGGTACAGGACAAGGTGTTTTCTATATACACTACATTCCCAAGCCCATATATTTAATTATTCACTTTAAAAATGGTTCATTGCCCTAATTGATGCATTTCTCTCCTTTTACTCATAGAGTGCCATTCAGAGGTGGTGTGGAAGGGAATGTAATTTACGTGTCACACAAGGATTACAGGGCTTAGATCAAAATATAAAACTGGCGCCTCACTGTTAATCATCACAATTTTAAATGAACAATCCCTCACATTCCATTGCATCTTTGACCATTTTCATTTCCCCATTCAGTCCCATCTCCCCCACCACTCTCCTCTCTCTCTATGTTATCAGCTTGTTTAACTTGGTCTTTTTTCCCTCTCCTTTCACATTCCACCCCACCATCTTTTCACATTCAATCCCACCCCTTGGCCCTGTCACTCTCAGGTGTTACTTAAAATATCAGTTATTGTATTAGTTGAAAACCACAGTACAGACCAGTTTCTCATTTTTAGGGACATATAATTGAAAATAGCCCAAAATAATTGTTGACAACTGAATATTAGTATCAATTTATTAGTAGTATAGATTTATATATTAATATATAGTATTTTAGTATCTCAACCAGTGGCAAATTAAAACACAATGTGGGGGCCCCGGAAAAAATCTCATGATGCTAGGGCAGGATGGTTTAGCTACTGCAACCCCTGCTCTGCTGGCTGTGTTTGGGGCAAGGCTTCTTGGATGAGCCAGTGGGTGGATCAGTTGGTGAGTGTGGCTGGAGGGAGCAGCAGCTGTCTCTTCCTCTCCTGCTTGTTGTTTTCTTCACTACTGCCCACGGCGTCTTGCCGCCACTGGTGACGGGCTCCCCCTGCATCCTCCCACGCGCAGGTAGCTGGAGCTAAGTGGTGAGGGAAGATGGGGAACACTGCCTGCTGTGTCTCCTCCAGCCCCAAGCTGTGCAAGAATGCCCACTGCCAGCTGGAGTCCTACCACCCTGATCCCGAGCTGAGCTGCAAGGACAAAGGCTCCAACCAGGCGTGCCATGGGGGAGGGCAGGGACAGCTTCTGCCCCCCTCTGAATTTCGTCCAGGAGGTGTGCTCCCAGACAGAGCTTCTGCCTGCACAGCATTAATGTGGAATGTGAATTCTGCAAAGGAGACCTGCTGCGCCAGTTTGTGCCCCTGGGACAGGGAGTCAGTATTTTGTTTACAAACAGGGGCAGGGTGATTAAGATGAGAAAGGGCTGGTAATTAAATTAAGGATCTGGAAGTCCTTAGATAAGCCGGTAAAACAGGAATCCCTCTGCAGGGGTTGGGGTGTTGAAGAGAGAATGCAGGGGACTCAGAAGAAATACAGCCAAGCCCTATGAGCCAAGTTTATATTCTGAAAAGAGAGAGGGACGTCGTGTAAGTGAAAAGAAGGGGCCAAAACCCAGGGAAGGGCTGGCACTGGTATAGAGAGGTTCCCACTCTACCTGTGGTACTTATGTGGCCCCATCACCATAGTATCTGAGTGCCTCACAATGTCTTATCTATTTCTCCTCACAGCCCCTCTGTGAGGTAGAGCAGTGCTAGTATCCCCATTGTACAGATGGGGCACTGAGGCACACACAGACTAAAGACCAGATTTCCAAAGGTATCTAAGCACCTAGATTTTTCAAAAGTGCCTAGAAGACTAGGTGCTTTGTAAACCCCACTAGATGCCTAGCTGCATCTCTGGAGGCCTAAAAACCTTTGAAACTCTGTCCCTAAGGCACTGTGACTGGCCTGAGGTCATACAGGAAGTCCATGGGGAAAGTAGAACCCAGGTTTCTCAGGGTTAGCTCCCTATCCACTGGACCAGCCTGCTGCAAAAAAAGAGAACACTGACAGATGGGAGCAAAACCAAGAAGGCCAGTTCTCTGAGACTCTAGCAATCTGTTCCAGGCGATTAGGAAGGATGCCATGTTTGACAGAATGAAAAGCAGCACAGAGGTCAGGAAAGATGAAGAAAGAGAGAATGAGAGTCAGATGAGAGGAGATCACTTAACTCACAAGGAGTGGCAGGTTCTGCCCCAGGCTGAGTTGTACAGCAATGCCTGCTGTGCAGTTTTAGATTTTAACTGAAAACCATTTTGTTTTGTCATTTTTTGTTCTGAGTTTGAGAAAAGGAAGGAATGAGAAAGTGTCATATGAGTATCAAATGTGTTTATGCCTCAAATTCTTAGGGTTTCAGCTGTATCCAGGCCAATTCCAGAACAAAGAACAGAAATTTCATCCATAAAGTCATCGATTATTGTCATGAGTTGTATTATTCACTGGGCACCATCTGTGTGCTCAGCACTGTTCAAAATATGTCAGGAAAATGTTGTTCCTGAGCCAATGTGTTTAAGATGTGTAGCCCTGGATAAGTTGGCTCAGAGATTTAAGTATGAAGTGTATAGTTATTGAGCACGTTATCACATGTTCACTAGTGATGTTAATATCTATTAGTGGAGGTGTTGATGGCAATAGAAGTTTTACTTGATTAAGGACCAGAAGATTTGACTCTCCAACTTTCTTTCAAGAGGAAGAGCTGCCCAGAGCCCCTGTGCCTGTTCATTTTCCTTTCCTGCCTGCAGTGGCCCTGATATATCTCACCAGCTGCAGTCTCAATTTTTTTCTCAACTTTAAAATGAGTAATTTTCTTGGTTTTTGGTTTTAAATATTCTCCTGTGAGAACTGCAACTCAATCACTGTAGTGTCATTTTTAAGGACCTTCTGGAAAGTAACTAGCCTTAAACAGAAGTGAAAGCAGTGTTGCCAACTCTCATGATTTTGTCATGAGTCTCATGATAATTATTGTTTTCCTTAAAGCCCAGCTCCTGGAGTCAAGTGGATATGTGATGCTTTCAGCCTTCATTCTTAAAGAAAAATGAAATTTCAAACCTTCATGCCTGTGGAGAAAGCTTCAAAATGTCACCCCAGTGCACCCTCAAGGCTCAAAAAGCAGAAGGCAAATAAAAAGAACACCAAAGCTATTATTTTTACACAAACTCATGATTTTAAAGCCAATCCCATGATTTTTGGTGAACCTGATTCATGATTTTTGAACATTTGGGGTTGGCAATACTGTGAAAGTGACTTCAAAGTGTCAGTTTCACTCCTGTTTTTAAAGTCAGTTTCTAGTCTATTATTTGCAGTGGGGTAACACCCCTAGACCCCAGGCAAGTGCAGTATGAATTCATGGGGCCTTGCTGTAGTAGACTGTTTCCAAAAGTTAAATAATCTATTCCAAGCTTGGTTAACTGCAAAAAAAGTGATAGAAAGTTATTTAGATTTTTCTACAGATGTTTCAATTGTTGTATTCAAGAGTTAGTAACAAAATAAGAATATATATTAAAATTTTAAACCTAACCAGTGTCCCTTAAGTGACTTAACACAAGATGTCAGAACATGTTAGTACTAGAGTTCAATGGGTTTAATATTATTTAATTTTCTGTCTTTCTATAGGAATTAGATACAGTGCTCCTGTCAGCAAATTTCTAAGTTATTAGCTGCAAAAAAAAAAAAAAAAAAAA
>NW_020683446.1:0-3351 GCF_002925995.2 Terrapene triunguis
ACCTCCGCTCCGTCTCCCTGGGCTTGAGCGCGAAGCCGCCGCACCGCTTCTCCGCCCTCCCAGGCTTCCCGCGCGAACAGCTGATTCGAGGGGAAGAAGTGGGGCGGAGTGTTCAGAGGCAGAAGCGGAGCGGAGGTGAGCTGGGGCCGGGGCGGAGAGCTGGAGCACCCACTGGGTCGGCTCCTAAGGCGCCACTTTTGGATAATGTGCTCAGGGGGAGCGGCCGCTCCCTCTGCTCCCCCCTAGCTACGCTCCTGGTCACTTCAACTTACCGGTTGTTAAATTTAGAAGCCCTTTTAGAACTGGTTGTCCCGCGCAGGACAACTGGTTCTAAAAGGGCTTCTAAATTTAACAACTGGTTCCCGCGAACCGATGCGAACCGGCTCCAGCTCACCACTGGAGACTCCCCTTGCCGCTCTCACCCTAGGAGCCAGAGACCTCCCAGCAGGGCTGGTGAGTGCAGCCAGGGAAGGGGGCAGGGTGGGGTGGAGTGAGTGTCTGGGAGGTGTGCGGGGGGTGCTGGGCTGTGAGGGTGTGGAGGGCGCTGCGCAGTGGGGGAGGTTTGTGTGTTTTGGGGTGCTAGGCAGTGGGGGCCTGTTGGGGGGTGCTGGGCAGTGGGGAAGATCTGTGTGTGTCAGGGCGCTGGGCAGTGGGGGAGATCTGTGTGTGTCAGGGCACTGGGCAGTGGGGGTCTGTGTGGGGCATTGTTTAGTTGTGGTGGTGGGGCTGTGGGGAAGGGCACTGGGAGGGAGGGAGGAGAAATCTGTGTGTATTGGGAAACTAGCGAGTGGAGTGGGGGGTTCTATGTGGGGTGCTGATGTGTATTAAGAGTTACCAGCTGGATTGAGGACTGATAGATCTGGACAGAGTTTATATTGAATGGGCAAATGAAAAAGATTGCAGGGAAAAAAACAGTAAGGTTAGTTTAGCCGTCTTTGACATTTCGACCAATAAGGAAATTAAAATGCATTTGTAATTACATATCTTATTCTTGGCTGATAATCATTTATTGATATTTTTTAGGAAAATTCTCAATTTAAAACACAAACTTTTGTTTTTCTTTTTTTTACTTATGATGTCTATCTGAAAACCCATATAAATTGACACAAATTGCAAATTAAAACTTTTTAAATGTATAAGCATTTTACTCACTTGGGCGCATTTGCCTCATGGCACACAAATTTGAACTCTGCTTCAAAAATTTACACAGAAGAAATTTTTCTTTTACCTTAATTATACTATCTTAGGAGTCCGCTATAACATAGTACCAAGGTTCAATACAAAGTCATATAAAAGTTATACAAAAATGCATAATGCAGATATTTATCTACAACTGCATTGATTGACTGCTGTGTGCAGTAATATAGTGAACCCTGGACCTACAGGCTTCCACACACCGTCAGTGCCTTGTTAGTGTGCCATGCACCGTGAGATATCTCTTCTCTTTGTGTGTGACTGTGAGTGTTTCCCTTGTGTGTGAATTTATTCAACAAAATCTTGAGCTTCATAATGGATACCATGAGTGAAAAGAAAAATAGAAAAATAGAATCAGAGCACAGAGTTTTCAACACTGAATGTTTCCAAAGACAAAATACTGTGCCTCGTGTGTCGTGAAAAGTTAGCCGTTCCGAAAGAATACAGCCTTCGGCGGCACTTTGAAACTAAACATCCCAATCTCGCCAAATTGAGCCCAAATGAAAAAATAATTAAAGCAGCCAGTTTAGCGAAAAACCTTAGTAGAGAACAGCAAATTTTCAAGAAAGTGAGCACTGAGAATGATACAGTTACTAAAGTAAGCTTTAAATTTTCTAAGGAAATTGCTGCTGCTGGGAAATGCTTCACAGAAGGCGAGTTTTTAAAAAAGTGTATGTTGATTGCTGTATCTGAGTTATGTCCAGAAAAGAGGGGAATATTTGAGAATGTCAGTCTATCACGCATGACTGTACAGAGAAGAATAGCTGACATTTCTACTAATCTAAGTGATCAGTTAAAGCAGAGAGTCAGTGAATTCTGCTTTTACTCCCTAGCTATGGATGAAAGCACCGATTTAAAAGACACCACCCAACTTCTTATTTTTATTAGAGGTATTGATAAAAACTTTGCAATTACTGAAGAACTTGCTGGCATGTGCTCCATGACGGGTCGCACAACCGGAAAAGAAATCTCCAGTGAAGTGCTAAAGTGCATGAATGATAAGTCGGGATTAGATTTCACAAACTTGGTGGCCATTTGTACTGCTGGTGCTCCAGCTATGTGCCAAAAAAATGTTGGAGCAGTTACTCTTCTTGAAGAATTTATCGGGAGATAAATAATCAAACATCACTATATTATACATCAGCAGGTTTTGTGTAGCAAAGTCTTAAAATTTGAGCATGTAATGTCAGTGGTAGTTTCCATTGTAAACTACATCCGTTCTAGAGGACTAAAACATAGGACATTTCGAGCCTTTCTTGAAGGGGTAGACACCGAGTGCAGGGACTTAATCTACCATACAGAAGTGAGGTGGTTGAGTCGAGGAAGAATGCTCCAGCGTTTTGTTGCTTTGAAAGAGGAGGTAGCAAAATTCCTAGAAAATGAGCCAATAAAATTCCCAGAGCTTGAAAATGAGTCCTGGAATCAAGATCTCTTTTTCTTTTGTGATATTACAGCACACCTGAATGATCTCAACATTGAACTTCAGGGAAAAAATCAACTTATATTTCAAATGTGTGCAGCAGTGAAAGCTTTCAAAATGAAATTGAAACTTTTCAGAAGTCAGCTGTCAAAAGGTGAAATGTGTCACTTTCCCACTTGTGCACAGCGTATCCCTCAGCACAAACACGCCGAGTTAGGAGAAAAATACGCAAAGCACATCAATCTTTTGATTGAAGAATTTGACAGAAGACTTACTTTGTCTAAAGAAGAAGACGTCCAGTTGAAGCTGTTTGAAGATCCCTTTTCTGTGGATCCAGAGGAAGTGCCACCAGATTTGCAGTTGGAGGTTATTGAACTTCAGTGTTCGGCAGTTTACCGAAATAAGCACAGAGAAAGCAGCCTGTGGGACTTCTACAAAAGTCTGGACAATGAAGTTGCACTGAAAACGTTCAGCATTTTTGGAAGCACTTACATATGTGAACAAACATTTCCCATCATGAACATGAATAAAAACAAGCAACGTTCTTCTCTGACTGACGACCATTTGGAAGACATTATGAAAATATCCACTTCAAATATGACCCCCGAATACGACAAGCTTGTTGCCGAAAAGAGATGTAATATTTCTCATTAAATTTGCAAGGTAATTATGAAAAGTACAAATGTTTTCTTTCAACGGAACAGATGTTTTTCATTTTTCCATGATTCATAAAAAAA
>NW_020683447.1:0-1342 GCF_002925995.2 Terrapene triunguis
CCCCACCCAGTGCTGCCGGAGCGGGGCGCTGGGCAGCAGGGGAGGAGGAGCTGCCGAGGCCCGATGCAAACGGCCCGGCAGGCCGGCCAGCTCAGAATGCGGGGGGGGGGGCAGGGAGGAGGAGCTCTACAGCTGCTCCGGAGCTCTACAGCTGCTCCGGAGTCCAGCCCGGCAAGCTGCAGGGGAAGGGCTCTGGCTGCCAGAGCCCCATGCGAGCGGCTGAATTTCCTGCAGCCCTCCCAGCCACGCCTCGCTCTGCATGGGGGGGAAATCCCGGACATTTTTAGTGATTTACAAATTCCCCCCCGGACGCTATTTTTAACACAAAAAGCAGGACATGTCCGGGTAAATCCGGACGAATGGTAACTCTAGGTTTAAAACTAATCCTGAAGGAAAAGGAAGGTATAAACAAAGCTCCAGTGGACTCCATTGTGGTTGGGCTCTTTCTACTTTATCTTAGTATAATAATCATTTATTAATCGAGAGAAAGGCAGCTGAAAGCCAGGGGCACAGTAAGTAATGCATTGCCTCAGTTTTGTACCATATGCATCATAATGATGTTAAAAGAAAGGAACCCTTTCCATTACACACCAGAAGTAAAATTAAGCAGGGAACGTACAGGAGCTTAACAGTGACTAACAAGTGAGGCTAGTCCACTGGGAAACTCTATCCTGGGATGCAGAATCTCCAAAAGAGATTTGGGGATCATGGTGGATAATCAGTTGAAAATGACGCATGATGCATGACGCTAAGGCCAAAAGAGCTAATGGGATCCTGGGATGCATAAACAGGGGAATTTTGAGTAGGAGTAGAGAGGGTATTTTACTTCTGCATTGGGCACTGGTATGATCACTGCTGGAATCCTGTGCCACACTTTAATGACTTCCACAATTCAAGGAGGATGTTGATAAATTGGAGAGGCTTCAGAGAAGAGCCACGGGAATGATTAAAGGATTAGAAAACATGCCTTATAGTGACAGACTCAAAGAGCTCAATCTAGTTAGTTTAACAAAGAGAAGGTTAAGGGGTGAGTTGATTACAGTCTATAAGTACCAACATGGGGAGCAAATATTTAATAATGGGCTCTAAAGTTGGAAGTTGAAGCTAGACAACCCGAGACTGGAAATAAGGTGTAAATGTTTAACGGGGAGGGTAATTAATGTTTCCACTGGGGTCAATCAGGAATAACACCAACAAAGTCAATGGAGTTATGCCAGTCTATATTAAAGATTAGACAGAATATTTTTGGCTGTATATGTTCACAAAGGAAAGTTAAGCAGTTTCTCATTATATGAAGAAAAATCTTAACTTGCCTCTGTGTCCCTATTTCTTCTACCCTTCC
>NW_020683448.1:0-1272 GCF_002925995.2 Terrapene triunguis
TGACCTCCTGAGGTCCCTTCCAACCCTGATATTCTATGATTCTATGAAAGTTAGTATAATAAGTATTTTTCAAAACTGGTACATCAGTTGCAACTGGTACAGCTGATGCACTCAGATACTACAGTGATGAGCAGTGGTATAAAACTAAGATGGGAAGCTACATCAAATATGAGTCGACATTTTTTTTAATATCCAAACTGCCCAAGTGTGAGGCATACGCATCTAGTCCAAACTTGCTTGAATTTAGCTGTATTGGATTTTTCATCCTTACAGGAAATCCTTTCCAGGCTCTGATTATCTCCAGATTCCCAGAAGTAGTTTTTCCCCTCAGCTTTAAGGACCTATTGAGTGACTGTATTGTTATGAAATGTGGCTGATACAGATAGGCCAAAAGAGAGGGAGATATAACTGGATATAGAGTAATATCACTGATAGCTTGCCCAAATAGTATATGTGTTTTACTTGGCTTTGTCAGGTAGAGTGTTTGAGTATAAGAAAAGACAGAGCCTATCTGAGCAAGCTGTGAGCAAACAGTAATCTACGACACTAAGAGCCACTATCTTTGTAAAGGAAGATAATGTGGAAAATCAATTTCCAGTATATGTGCTTGTGAGGCTCACAAAGCCTGAGTCTCTTGGTCCCTCCACTTTTGGTACCCTATAAACGTCTACATTTCTGCACTCATTTTAAAACCAGTAGATTCTAACCCTTTAGTTCCAGTGACTAAATATTTCAAAATGCAGATTTTTGGGTAAGACCGCAGATCAGTGTGGTTTTTTCCCCCTAAAATAACAGGTTATCCACATCCAGTCATAAATCAGGCATCCCAAATCATGAGATTTAAAAATATATATAGCTATATATTTTAGGTGGTTTTCTTTGCTTTCTGATTTCTGAATCTTTAGAGTGCTCTTGGGTCACACATCCAAGCTTTTCTCCACAACTAAGAGGGCTAGAAATGTTTCTTTTAAATGAAAGATGAGATTCTCATATAGTTTCTTGATTCTAGTAGCTTGGACTTTTAAGAAAATCACCGAATATTGCAAGACCTGTGATTAAAATCACAAGAGGTAACAAAAATGGGCTTTTCATAGTCCTTTTCAGGGCCAGTCTGTGAGCCCTGTGACACCCTGTAACGGAAGTCAGTTAATCCTGACCCATGTCATGTGCCAGGGCTATTAATATTTTGTGACTCTGATCCATGTTAAATGAGTGGTGCAATGAATCATAGAATCATAGAATATCAGGGTTGGAAGGGACCTCAGGAGGTCA
>NW_020683449.1:0-3498 GCF_002925995.2 Terrapene triunguis
CGCAAAAAGAACAGGAGTACTTGTGGCACCTTAGAGACTAAAATTTGAGCATAAGCTTTCGTGGGCTACAGCCCACTAATGAAGTGGGCTGTAGCCCACGAAAGCTTATGCTCAAATAAATTTGTTAGTCTCTAAGGTGCCACAAGTACTCCTGTTCTTTTTGCGGATACAGACTAACACGGCTGCTACTCTGAAAAAAGAAATAGTATTTCTCAGTTCCACCATTGCAAGTACTGTAGTGCAATCTCTTTATCAGGAAAGTTGAATTTACACATGTAGAATTATTTAAAAACAAAAACCTGCATTCGAAAATAAAACCCTGTAAAACTTTAGAGCCTACAAGTCCACTCAGTCCTATTTCTTGTTAAGCCAATCGCTCAGACAAGCAAGTTTGTTTACATTTTGCAGGAGATAATGCTGCCCACTTCTTGCTTACAAATGTCACCTGAAAGTAAGAACAGGCATTCACATGGCACTGTTGTAGCCGGCGTCACAAGATATTTATGTGCCAAATGCCCTAAAGATTCATATATCCCTTCATGCTTCAACCACCATTCCAGAGGACGTGTCTATGCTGATGACTGGTTCTGCTCAATAACTATCCAAAGCCATGCAGACCGATGCATGTTCATTTTCATCATCTTAGTCAGATGCCACCAGCAGAAGGTTGATTTTCTTTTTTGGTGGTTTGGGTTCTGTGGTTTCCACATCAGAGTGTTGCTCTTTTAAGACTTCTGAAAGCATACTTCACACCTCATCCCTCTCAGATTTTGGAAGACACTTCAAATTCTTAAACCTTGGGTCGAGTGCTGTAGGTATCTTTAGAAATCTCACTTTGGTACCTTCTTTGCGTTTTGTCAAATCTGCAGTGAAAGTGTTTTTAAAACCATGTGCTTGGTCATCATCTGAGACTTCTATAACATGAAATATATGGCATAATGCAGGTAAAACAGAGTAAGAGACATTTTCCCCCAAGGAATTCAATCATAAATTTAATATATATATTTTTTTAACTAGCGTCATCAGCATGGAAGCATGTCCTCTGGAATGGTAGCCGAACCATGAAGGGGCATTACAAATGTTTAGTATATCTGGCATGTAAATACCTTGCAGTGCCAGTTACAAAAATGCCATGCAAACACCTGTTCTCACTTTCAGATGATGATGTAACTAAGAAGCTGGTAGCATTATGTCCTGTAAATGTGAACAACTTGTTTGTCTTCACGATTGGCTGAATAAGAAGTAGAACTGAGTGGACTTGCAGGCTCTAAAGCAGTGATGGGCAACCTGTGGCCTGCAGGTTGCATGCAGCCCATCAGGGTAATTTGATTGCGGGCCGCGAGATATTTTGCTGACATTGACTGTCCGCAGGCACAGCCCCCCGCAGTTCCCAGTGGCCGCGGTTTGCCGTTCCCAGCACAATGGGAGCTGTGGGAAGCAGCAGGCCGTAGGCTTGTGCACACTTTGCATTCTGTATTGTAATTGAAATCAATATGTTTGAAAATGTAGAAAATACATCCAAAATATTTAATAAATTTCAATTGGTATTCTCTCGCTTAACAGTGCAATTAAAACTGCGATTAATCACGATTAATTTTTTTGAGTTATGCGTGGGTTAACAGCGATTAATCGACAGCCCTAGTAAAAATGAACATAGGAATGCCCTCAAACAAAGCCCCCCATAAATGTATTCCTGACCCGAGTTAAGCATTCTGACATAGTATATTGTTTTCTTGATGTATTCACTTACATAGCACCTTGAGTCACATTTTCCCCAAAACTATGGTTTAATCAAAACAAGTTCTTTCGAAGCCTGTAGTCAGTAGAAATGTTTCCATGAAGCACTTTTTAATTCTAATAGGATTTTTTTAAAATGCATTCCTCTGCAGTGTTTGCAAAGCAAATATTTATCACAGCATTTTGCTAGGCCATGAGAACACAAAAATGAAATTGAGTAGAAACAAAAGTGAAACTAACTAGGTTGTTTTTGCTGTCCGGGCTACATGTAATGCAAAAAAAGTAGATAATGAAAAATAAATAGATTCTAAAATGTTTTGGTAATTGCATGATAGGTTTGTAACTTATATAAGTGTTTTTAAAATCTGAAAGAAAAGAAATGGGCCAGATTCTTGTATGTGGCAAAGATCCACTTAGGCAGCAGAGGGGGGAGGTCCAGGAGAGACTCAGTTATTGCTCTCTGATACTTTTGCCTGGCTGTGGCCTAGCCCAGTGTCAGTGTAGGTTAGAGCACTCTCCAATATACTGTAATTAATACCAGTGTACAATGGTTCCCAAGGGAATATCTATCAGTTGGAGAATTCAACATGCTCCAGCCATGCCCCATCATTGCCTCTGACACATGCCTTCTACTGGAGGGAAGGCCAGAGTTAGAAGCAGGTAGTGCTAAAGAAGAGGAGGTGACGAGAGGGGGACAGAGGTAGTATGTGGACTTGTGTACATGGGTCTGCGGGGTGGAAGAGGCTATAGGACTGTAGAAGTGAAAGACAGAACTGGCAAGAGTAGTCTAGGAGAAGGAAAGGGTGAAGATATCAATAGAGGGAGAAGAGGAAGGAAGGAGGGGAAAATAAAGATAGTGAAGAGAACTGTGGGGAGAGCCAGGAATGGCAATTGCACCCCCTCAATCATCTCTACCTCTCTGTCCTCACACTTGTTCTCCCCTCCCCCACATATTTCCTTCTTTTCTGCTCCCTTTCCAGTCCATCTTAAGGGGAAAAAAATCATTCATGTCTATGACCATTTCATCTCATGGCTCTCAATGGGACCTGGATTACTTCCTCTGATATGGCCTTTTCAGCTGCCCTCTTATGGTGCATCTTTAAATGTCCTTTAGCAGTTATCCATTCCACAACAGATGCCTTTCTTCTCCTCCATCCCATGGTGTATTCATAGTTTGCAGGATGATGTGTCCGGTTCCAGGGACCATCAAGTTTAAAAGCTTCTCTGATTCTGTACTATTGCTACACTGGGATTTACATTCACAATGTACCCAGCTAAGGAGGTGCCCCAGATTTCATTGCACACCAAGTGCCATTCTCCTCACAAGATTTGATTTCTCTCAAGGAGAGGTTTCCTGCACATTATGGCATCTGTGAGCGGAGAAGCCCCACCGTGGTTACTTTAATGAAATGGCTACGTCCATCCTCCCTGTGCAAGGAAAAGGCCTAGGTAGAGACCGTCGAATCGTGGAAGTCAACGAATGGCTACGCAGGTGGTGTCGGAGAGAAGGCTTTGGATTCTTTGACCATGGGATGGTGTTCCAAGAAGGAGGAGTGCTGGGCAGGGACGGGCTCCACCTAACGAAGAGAGGGAAGAGCATCTTCGCCAGCAGGCTGGCTAACCTAGTGAGGAGGGCTTTAAACTAGGTTCACCGGGGGAAGGAGACCAAAGCCCTGAGGTAAGTGGGGAAATGGGATCCTGGGAGGAAGCACAAGCAGGATCCCCTGGGAGAATAACATGAAGGGCAAAGGGGTCCAGGAG
>NW_020683450.1:0-1510 GCF_002925995.2 Terrapene triunguis
CTGCAACCTTCCCAGGTCAAATCCGCCCCGCTCCCTGCTCCGTCACACCACGGTACTCACGGCCCCACGTTGGACTGGATGCTGCTGCCATTGGAGCAGAGCAGCCGGATCCCGTTCAGCGCCGTGTGGTCCCCATCACTTCAGTACAAGGAGACGGGGGGCAGAGGGGCGTGGGGAGTGGGAAATTGAGCAGAGAGGCTCAGGGCTGTGGGGCAGGGGGATCCGGGTTGGCGAGGAGGGCAGGGGCAGGGGGAGCTGGGCTGGGGAAGGGGGCAGGGATGTGGGGAGGGTGAAGGGTGCAGGGAGTGGGGCAGGGGGGAGCTAGGCTGGGGAAGGGGGCTGGAGCTGGGGGGTGGGTGAAGGGGGCAGGGAGTGGGGTAGGTGGGAGCTAGGCTGGGGAAGGGGGCTGGGGCTGTGGGGAGGGTGAAGGAGGCAGGGAGTGGGGCAGGGGGGAGCCGGGTTGCCAGGTGAGAATCTTTACCTTCAGGGAGAACCCAACGGTGAAGCTGTTGCCGGGGCAGGACTGTTCCGTGCCCCACGTGCCCCATATCCCCCCATTGCTAACGTGGATCTTGGTCTGGCCCCATGCACCCGACAGGCAGCAGCTGAGCACAAGGCCGAGCGTGGCATGCAGGGAGCTGTCCATGGCTGGGTAGGCGAGCGGAGGAAGCCGGCAGCAGATGCACAGCTCCTGGCACGGGGCAGGGGTGTTTTGTACCCAGGGAGGGCGGGCTGGGCTGGGTTCCAGCCTGTGTGGACAGTGCAAAGGGGTCAGCCCCAGGGCGCATGGCGCAAGGTTCCTACCCCCACCCACCCAGGGCTCTGCTGCCTCATCGCCCCAAAACACCCAGAGCAAATACGTCATGAGTAGTATACCGCTCAATAGCTTGCATCACCATGCATTTTTGACAGGTTTCCATGCCCCGTGGGGGGCTTTTGTCCCACCCTTTCACCCCGTTTCCGTTGGTGCCGAAGTTTGGTGCCGTCGACCATTCTGGAAAAAAAATTAAAAAATTTTGTGTGTGTTTGAATGGGGGAAGTGTTGTGCTTGGATACATTGAGAGAAAAAGGTTGAAAGACTAGAGCAAGAGAAGTTTTAAAGCTAAAAAGGGAAGTTTAGAGAACAAAGGGTTAAAAGGCTAGAGTGAGGGAAGTTTATTGAAAAAGGTGGCTGGTAAAGGTATGCTATAAAAGAATAGAAAATTGGATACATTGTAAGATTAGAGTTTGGGTAAGTTTATTGGATGTGATTGCATAAGGAGCTCTGTTATTAAAGAATAGAGTGTTGTGTGACAGACCCAGACCAGTGGGGTACAGGAGTCTGGTAGAGGGCAAATATACTGGTCACTGGATGAGTAGTTTTCTGCTCCCTGGGTGACCAGAGCAGGGGCTGCACTAGAGTAATCAGGAACCTGCTAGAACCAGTTAAGGAGGCAGGCTAATTAGGACACCTGGAGCCAATTAAGAAGCTGCTAGAATCAATTAAGGCAGGCTAATCAGGGCACCTGGG
>NW_020683451.1:0-1273 GCF_002925995.2 Terrapene triunguis
CGGGACCGAATGTAGGAGTGGGCTGATAAAGTTTGCGGATGACACAAAGTTGGGAGGTATTGCTAATTCGGAGAAGGATCGGGATATTCTGCAGGGAGATTTAGATGACCTTGTAAATTGGAGTAATAATAATAGGATGAGATTTAATAGTGAGAAGTGTAAAGTGATGCATTTAGGGATGACTAACAAGAATTTTAGTTACAAGCTGGGGACGCATCGGTTAGAAGTGACGGAGGAGGAGAAGGACCTCGGAGTCCAGGTTGATCGCAGGATGACTATGAGCCGGCAATGTGACGCGGCTGTTAAAAAAGCTAATGCGATCTTGGGATGCATTAGGCGAGGTATTTCTAGTAGGGGCAAGGAGGTGCTCCTTCCGTTATACAAGGCGCTGGCGAGACCTCATTTGGAGTACTGTGTGCAGTTCTGGTCTCCTATGTTTAAAAAGGATGAATTCAAACTGGAACAGGTACAGAGAAGGGCCACTAGGATGATCCGAGGAATGGAAAACCTTTCCTATGAAAGGAGACTTGAGGAGCTCGGTTTGTTTAGCCTAACCAAAAGAAGGCTGAGGGAGGATATGATTGCTCTCTTTAAATACATCAAAGGGATAAATATCAGGGAGGGAGTGGAATTATTTCAGCTCAGTACTAATGTGGACACGAGAACGAATGGATATAAACTGGCCGTGGGGAAGTTTAGGCTTGAAATTAGACGAAGGTTTCTAACCGTCAGAGGGGTGAAATTTTGGAACAGCCTTCCGAGGGAAACGGTGGGGGCGAAAGACCTCTCTGGCTTCAAGATTAGGCTAGATAAGTTTATGGAGGGAATGGTTTAATGGGATAACGTGATATTAGTTAATTAGGTAATAAAGTGCCATCGCTGGTAAATTGTGGGTCTGGCTAGAGAATCTTGCCTGTATGCTCGGGGTTCTACTGATCGCCATATTTGGGGTCGGGAAGGAATTTTCCTCCAGGGTAGATTGGCAGAGGCCCTGGAGGTTTTTCGCCTTCCTCCGCAGCATTGGGCAGGGGTCGCAAGCTGGAGGATTCTCTGCGACTTGAAGTCTTTAAATCACGATCTGGAGACTTCAACAGCTGAGTTAAGGGAAAGCGGGTGGGTCAGCTTTTGTGGCCTGCCTCATGCGGGAGGTCAGACTAGATGACCATAATGGTCCCTTCTGACCTTTAAGTCTATGAGTCTATGAGTTTCACAGTGTTGTCTATACAGCTATTTCTAGAGCAGAACCATGAGTCCTGCTAGCCCGAGTGTATCA
>NW_020683452.1:0-3948 GCF_002925995.2 Terrapene triunguis
ACCAAAAAGCCGGACATGTCCGGGAAAATCCGAACGTATGGTAACCCTATCCTTGTAGCTAAGGGCTTGTCTACATGGAGCAGTAACGCGGACTATGGGAGCATGATTTCTGAAGCACCCTAATGTGTTGCACATTAATTAGTCTGTGTAGACCCTGCTGGCGTGCACTAAAGGTTCCCTAACATGCTTTAACATAGTGCTGTTTGAAACAGTACTATGTCATTGCACTAGGGAACATTACAAAGAGATTACTCATTACACTGTATATACAAAGAGAGAGCCCTGAATCTCCCCTGATTTTTGGATATTACATAAAAATCAAAAATTGCTAAGAAAATAAACACCCAAAATGAAATGCATAAACCTCAAAAAACCAGAAAGCCTTAACTATATTCCAATCACAGACTCTTCCGTTGTTCAGCTGTAGAGAGAAAGATCTCAGATAGAAGGGTGATTTGTTCAGTGACTAAGGCAACATTGTTTCAGCAAGATTTATTTTAAAATAAAATTCATTAGCTGTTTAGGCATCCCGAATATGCAGGGTGAGAAGATAAACAAGTGTCACAATGAGGGATTTTGGTCTTGGGTGTTGGTTCCAACAGGTATTTTGTCTTTCACCGATATTCTGTATTCATGCCCAGCACTTTGGATCAGTGCATTTTAAATCAAACCAGATCGCTACATAAACTTGTTCTAGATACAGTCCCCATCAGTCCTGGCCAGTAGGGTTGGTTAAATCAGCTGGTGTGGGAGATCACCTCTAAGGATGAAAGGGACGCTCTGGTCTGGTTTGTTTTCCACTCACCATGTTCTTTTCTTCTAGGTCCAGTCCAATTTCTACAATCTTCTGCAGCACCGTGGGGTGCCCATTTTTAGCAGCTAAATGTAGGGCTGTGTTCTTTTCCTGCAAATAAACATTGCTTTGTGTGTAAATAAACAGCATGATCGAGTACTCAGACAAAGCAACTCTCTGCAAACCAATATTTAGGGTGATTTAGTCTGATCGCAAATCCTGTAGTCAGTGTCTTATGTGTTAATCATCATTTAAGAAAAAAAAGATCAAATTCTGATAAAGATGCTTTAGTACATCAAAGGGAGGTCTAGGAAACTGTTCTCTGTATGTATATATATCTCCTCACTATATGTTCCATTCTATGCATCTGATGAAGTGGGCTGTAGCCCACGAAAGCTTATGCTCAAATAAATTTGTTAGTCTCTAAGGTGCCACAAGTACTCCTGTTCTTTTTAATATACATTGAACATTACTTTGTAACAATAATATGCTTCTCCCAGATCCCCCAATATATATCCTAGGTGATGTTAATTATTACTGTTATGGGACACACGTATCAGTCCCCCATTGCTATAGGATCTTGTTATCACTGTAGTGTCAGTAATGCCTCAGATTTCACACTACAGAGCGATGGCGCATGGGTCTCATGGACCTTCTCTGAATGGGGCAAATGTCTTCTGTCTCCTTTATCTGTCTAGTTACTGAGACATCTCCCATCACCATAATATAGGAGCGCCCCTAATGTTCAGCAAATGGTAGGAGCATGTACGTTCCTTGATCTAGATGACTGAACTGATGATTCTTTCGTCTGTCCTCTCAGTCTGGGCCCAAGGATAGAAATCCCAGTGTCCTTCTCCCCACTAGGGGCCTACCATCTACCCGCGACAAGCCAATGGGACGGCTTTTTCTGGTAGAGTGAGGTTGCAGCTTCATCGCAATGTACCTTAGAGTTATGACATCCAGAAAGCTCAGGGAAGAGTGTCACCCTTGCCCTTGCCCCACTACGGTGGTGTACTTGGAGGGCAAACAGACAGGGGGAAAATTTCCTTGGCAAGACACTGCAGACCACTGTGCGACCAGCTGATGAGCTTATGCTCACAACCCACCTGCGCTAGATTTCAGCCAGCCCCCCAGCTCCGTATCCCATTAACAGTCCCTCGAACCATCTAGTCCCTGGTTATATTTCTCTGGCCCTGTTCAATGGCTTTTGCTTTCCATACCTTGTCTTTAACACTGTGACTACAACCTGACCCAATCAAGAACTCCACCACTTCTAACCTCCCATGCTCTGCAGCCAGATGAAACGCCGTCTTGTCCATCTTTTAGGTAAAAGAAAAAAGAAAGAAAGAAAGAAGACATGTGGAAAACTGGGAAAGCACAAACACCACGATTTTTGCTAAAGGCCCAAAAATAATGTCTTTGTGAATACTTACATCCTGACAGGCTGGTTGTATTTCAACCCTCAGGTATTAGTGCTGTACTTTAAAGGTAATAATATAAACCACCAAGAGCAAAACATTTTTTGTTTTAAATTTGGAGGTGATCCTATAGAAACAAAATGATCTGAACCACCCCCGGGAACGAACAGTTTGGTGTACTTTGGTTTCATCTGGCACAATAAAATGGCAAGTTAATCTCAGTATTTATTTTACAGGAAGAGGGGAAAGTAAAAGGTTTATCACCAGGAAACTAGAGTTTAAAAAAGAGAAAAGGAAAACGATCTGCAGCATCAGTTATCTGGTGAGTCATTTATTTTAATAAAGGTTTCGGCTAAAGGTAATTTGCATGTTCGACCCACTTTTTCTGAGCAGCAAAGCGAATGGAACACTGCAGGAAGTGTGTGGTAGGGGAAGAAAGGGCTGCTCTTGACATCAGTGAGGGTTCTGCGTGCAGGAGGGCAGAATGTGGGGCTGGAGTTCTGCCTTGTGAATGCAAGTGCTTTCTTTATTAACAGATTGAAAAAGAGGCCTGCCGCTTGAACGCATCGGCAGCAATCAATCAGTAAAAGACCTGTGGGAGATATAATAATAAGAAAAGGAAACTATTACCCAGTCCCCACTGCATCAACTATGTTAGGGGAGCAGGCGTCAATTAATGGAACCTGGATTGAAACTCCAAGGGACTAGCGTGGGAGAGAGGGCGTTAGCTGAGGACCCTTGGCTGTACAATTCTCTACTGACTGGAGCCAGAGTCAAATCACCATGGAGATGGGACGGAAGATTCGCCTCCTGCTGCAGGCCTTTGCTTGAGAACCAGAGGTTGGAGTGTGATACCCTTAATATTAATAATCCCTAGCTCCTACATAGCACTTTTCATCCATAGATCTCCAAGCACTTCACAAATGAGGTCCGTATCATTATCCTCATTTTACAGATGAGGAAACTGAGGCTCAGAGAGGGAAGTGACTTGCCCAGGGTCACCCAACAAACTAGTGGCAGATCTGGGAATTGAAGCCTGGTCTTCTCTGTAACAGTCAAGTGTCCTGTTTACTAGGCCACACTTGCCCATGTTGACTTGGTGTCATTGACTTTACTAGCTGTCCAGTATTGTTAAAGCGAGGTGCTATTTAACATGAGTAAAGGTATCAAGAATCTGGGTGTGAACGAGGAGTCAACCCTGCTATGTTCTTCTTAAAGCCGCAACCCAGATTTGCCCTCTGTGTGCATCTGAGCGCAAAATCTGGCCCCGAGGACTTGATCCTGCTCCTGTTGAAGTCCATGGGAATGTTCCCATTAATGCCAATGGAGCAAGATCAGGCCCTAGGAAACTGAAAGTGGTCCAGCATCTTGCTACCTTGTCTGTCTTATCCACATGCACGTCCTCCAGGTCCTCCATAATGAACTCCATCACCTTGATGTGACCTCTCTGAGCTGCGCAGTGCAGCAGGTTCCTGCCATTCTGCAGAGGGGAGAAACCATACTTGTTTACTGAATCAGCAGCTAAATTGTTTGATTTTTTTTTTTTAACAGCTTGTTCAGTGGTTCTGAAACTGGGGCCGCCGCTTGTGTAGGGAAAGCCCCTGTCGGGCCGGGCCGGTTTGTTTACCTGCCGGGTCCGCAGGTTCGGCCGATCGCGGCTCCCACTGGCCGCGGTTTGCTGCTCCAGGCCAATGGGGGCTGCGGGAAGCGGCGGCCAGCAAATCCCTTGTCCCGAGC
>NW_020683453.1:0-2648 GCF_002925995.2 Terrapene triunguis
CGAGAAGCGGTGCGGGCGAGCGATGTGCTGGCCGCGGCTTCTCGCCGCCCCCATTGGCCCGGGACGGCGAACCGCGGCCAGTGGGGGCCGCGATCGGCCGAACCTGCCGCGTGAGCAGGTAAATAAAACTGGCCCGGCCCGCCAGGGTGCTTACCCTGGCGAGCCGCGTGCCAAACGTTGCCGACCCCTGACTTAAGTTAATCATATGCTTACATGCTTTCCTGATTTGGGGCCCCAGTGTGCCATTGTTGCATGACCAGTCTTCCTCTAAGATCGTATTGATTCAACTTACAGCATGTTTTATGTTGTCATTTTTCTTTTGTTCTGCAGTTTTTGAAGAGCCTGAAGACCCAAGTAACAGATCATTTTTTTCTGAGATCATCTCCTCAATTTCTGATGTTAAATTCAGTCACAGTGGAAGGTATATCATGACCAGGGACTATCTCACTGTCAAAGTATGGGACCTGAACATGGAGAACAGGCCTATTGAGACATACCAGGTATTTCATCTTCAAGGCTGATGGGACAAGAAACATTTAAAACTAAATAGGAACAGTCTGGGATTTGGAATAAATGGGAAAGGACCAGATTTCACCTTTCAGTGATGGGTGCACAAGTTCGTGATAGAAAGGGTTAGGGTAAACATACAAAGTATAAGAACCTGCCCCTGCTCCCACAGAAGTTTTGCCTGTGATTTCAGTGGGAGCATATCTATAAAATATGAGCTTGAGTGACTTGATAAATTATAACCTTCTTGATTTTTTTCCTTTTATGATTTTGGATGGATTGGTGAAACTAATTTGGTGAAAGTGAGGAATTGATGTTCAGACATATTTTGGACTGGTGTTGTGCAGAGTGCCCCAGTAGACCTTCCTTAATCCAGACCTGCAGCACCAGATACCATTCCAATGCTGAGTCCCTTAACACAGACCTGTCACTGTACTTCAGCCCACTGGGGACTTGAGCCATCTTTGAAATGGTAACATTCATTTTTCATAGGCTAGACTGTAAAATGATTGAAAGTGCATATACAACTGAACACACTTAAACACGCCATCCAACTCCATTTAGAGAACACAGTGAACCAGTCAATATATCCATCAATGCCTTTGTTTGAGGATGTATTAGTAAGTACTACAGCAGGAACAAACTTCACATTTGTAAGGCACTGGGCTATATAGGTGAAATGCAGAACTAACAAGCAGTGAGTAGATATTGAAGGTGCAATGCTGACAAACTGGCTATGCTTTTTGATGTGTTTTGGATCTTTGATTATTAGCGGTACATGTGCCCAATGGCCTGTGATGGGATGTTAGATGGGGTGGGATCTGAGTTACTACAGGGAATTCTTTCCTGGGTGTCTGGCTGGTGAGTCTTGCCCACATGCTCAGGGTTTAGCTGATTGCCATATTTGGGGTCGGGAAGGAATTTTCCTCCAGGGCAGATTGGCAGAGGCCCTGGGGGTTTTTCGCCTTCCTCTGCAGTGTGGGGCACAGGTCACTTACTGGAAGATTCTCTGTACCTTGAAGTCTTTAAACCATGATTTGAGGACTTCAATAGCTCAGACATAGGTTAGGGGTTTATTACAGGAGTGGGTGGGTGAGATTCTGTGGCCTGCGTTGTGCAGGAAGTCAGACTAGACGATCATGATGGTCCCTTCTGACCTTAAAGTCTATGACTCTATGACTTCAGGCTCTAGCAGAACTTCCACAAAGCACAGTCTTGTTTTCATTCCACCGCCTTGTGTCTTTGCTGTTAGGTACATGATTACCTCCGAAGCAAGCTGTGCTCGCTCTATGAGAATGACTGCATCTTCGATAAATTTGAATGTGTGTGGAATGGGTCTGACAGGTGAGACGCATCATCATGAATTATAAGAGGGGATTTTTCTCTGATGGTTCCCCAAACCACCCATTGTATTATTCATTCTGCACTCAAAATGTGCTGTCAGTTTGGGAGGATATGCTTTATTTTTCTTACACGGCAGAGAAGTTGAATTCCTGTGTTAAGTGCAAAATGTAACGCAACCTTAGCCACAACCAGTATGTACATAATACTATTAGCTCTTCTCTCCCTTCTGCTGTGTAGTTCTTTCACTGACCTCTTTGTGGGTGACATGAATGTTTGGTGCACAGTTTGGAGTTCTTTTCATAAATATATGGATAGAAACAGAGATTGGCCTAACCCAGAACCGCATGTTCAAACTCCTCCAAATTTCAGGCATTATTGGGGGTGGGGAGGTGCTGTCAGATTCAAATCATTGAATTTGAATCTATGCCTGAAGTTTTGGTACCACATCATCCAAACTTTCTGGTTCTGGTTTGGATGTGGTTGAAATCTCAGGAGACCAGTTGTTCATGTGGAGGTTTTGGCTCAAGAAGATGACGATATCGTTTGGCCCAAAATTGCAGAAATTCTTGCATTAGTCACACCATTCAAGGTGGCAGAAATCAAGTAGGATTGCCTGATCTTGTACAATTTCTGCAATTGTGGGCCAAAATCTTATGCAAATTCAGCACCCTCAAAACATAAACCCAGGATTAATTGGGCCTTGAGCCCAAATCCCATATCTAATCTGGTTCCAAATAATGCCTCCTTGCAAGGTTGGGTTTTTTTGCATTTAATAATGGGTGAAATTCAGAGTACAG
>NW_020683454.1:0-1069 GCF_002925995.2 Terrapene triunguis
TAACGTGCTTTTCTGCCTTAGTCAGCTCTCAATGCTCAAATAGCGTTAGGCGCACGTGATTAGAAATCCTTTTTTTATTGTTGGTTTTTGTGGGTTTTTTTTAGTACACCTCTACCCTGATATAACGCTGTCCTCGGGAGCCAAAAAATCGTACCGCTTTATAGGTGAAACCACGTTATATTGAACTTGCTTTGATCCGCCGGAGTGCACAGCTCCGCCCCTCCCCCCCCGGAGCGCTGCTTTACCGTGTTATATCCGAATTCGTGTTATATCGGGTCGTGTTATATTGGGGTAGAGGTGTATATGTCCAGTTCTAGGTTGAACATATACTTAAAGCCAAGGTGGATAACAATCAATAATTTTCTGAAAAAAATAAAGAATAAATGGATTTTTTAAATTTAAATTAAATACAGATTTGTTTTTAAGAACAAACCTATTTAAAATTAAATTTGAAATTACAGCCTATGTTAAGGCCTTAACTTAATATAATCTATTAAATCATTTACTTTAATAAAAAATATTAAGCAATACATGTTTGCTGAAATTTTAAAGAAAGTCAGGGCACTGCACTGATGGAAGTCACAGTCTAAGTGCATGGAACCAGGGCTTGTTGAAGTGCTAAATCAGCTTTTGGAGATCAGTAGCCTGTTCTGCAGTTGCAGAGAGACTAGTTTCTTCATTTCAGTTTATTCAACAACTTCAGTTCAATGATTAGCTCATTCAAAGTTGAGAACCAAATGAGAGTTGAAAAGCAGGAATGCTTGTTTTCCTCTTGTGGTCGGTGTATAAAAGCTAGGTCTCTGATGATGAGATCTGTTACTCCTAAAAATCTTGAAGGGGACTAGAAACAATCAATCCAATTAATTAATAAATTTAGTTTTATATGCAAAACATGCTTTGATAAACTTTTTATACTGTTTATGTATCCAGCACATTTAAGATAGTTTTAACTAATAAAAAAATGTAAATGATGGTTTTGTTCATTTTTAATTGACTTCAAATTTCCATCCAAATATAGCTTGACACAAACCACAAGTGTGTAAAAAAAAAAAAAAAAAAAAAAAAAAAA
>NW_020683455.1:0-2229 GCF_002925995.2 Terrapene triunguis
ACTGTGAGGGCTGCTCTCATCCTGGTATTCTGGCGCTTCAGGGCAGGGGAAAGCAAGTCACAAAGTTCCATGAAAGTGCCCTTACGCATGCGAAAGTTTCGCAGCCACTGGGAATCGTCCCACACCTGCAGCACGATGCGGTCCCACCAGTCTGTGCTTGTTTCCCGGGCCCAGAATCGGCGTTCCACGGCATCAACCTGCCCCAGGAACACCATGATTTCCACATTGCTGGGGCCTGTGCCTTGTGAGAGGTCTATGTCCATGTCCATTTCCTCATCACTCTCGTCGACGCGCTGCAATCGCCTCCTCCTCGTCCTCGCCTGGTCCTGGTTTTGCTTTGGCATGTCCTGGCTCTGCATATACTCCAGGACAATGCGCGTGGTGTTCATAGTGCTCATAATTGCCGCGGTGATCTGAGCGGGCTCCATGATCCCAGTGCTAGCTATGGCGTCTGGTCTGAAAAAAGGCGCGAAAGTAGTATCTGACGGACCAGGGGAGGGAGGGAGGGAAGGAGGGAGAGGCGAGTGACGACATGGCGTACAGGTACAGGGAATTAAAATCAAGAAAGGTGGCTTTGCATCAGGGAGAAACACAAACAACTGTCACACAGAATGCCCCCCCCCCCAAAGATTGAACTCAAAAGCCAGGGTTTAACAGGAGGGAGGGAGGGGGGAAGCAAATGAATACAGAATAAATCTATTTTTTACATCTTAAGACGACGGTGCAGCATGACTGATAGCCCTTGGCATTTTCTGGGTGCTTGGCAGCAAATACTGGGCGCTTGGCAGTAAGCCTTCAGGTCTATTGCACCATCTGATACCCACTGCAATATGACAATGATGGATACCAATCGTAATATACTATCTACTGCCCAAAAGGCAAGGGGTTGCTGCTGTGTAGCAATCTAACCCCACGTCTGCCAGCCCCATGTCTGCCAGCACCCAGATCGCCATCGGCCTCTTCTGGGTGCTTAGCAGACAATACTGGGCACTTGGCAGAAAATAGCATACTACGACTGATAACCATCATTGTCTGCCCCGGTGCCCATGATTGACAGCCACTGCAGTACGACGATGACGGATACCAGTCGTAATAAACCATCTTCTACCAAAAGGCAAGGGGCTGGTGCAATGCAGCCCTACGGCTGCCAGCCCCACAGCTGCCCGCACCCAGATCGCCAATGAAGGCTACCAGTCATGCTGCACCGTCTACCGCCAAAAGGCAGTTAGCTGCTGCTGCTGTGTAGCAATGCAGTCCCACGTCTGCCGGCACCTAGATGACATATGGTGACGGTGAGCTGAGCTGAGCGGGCTCCATGCTTGCCGTGGTATGTTGTCTGCACAGGTAACCCAGGTAAAAAGGCGCGAATCTATTGTCTGCCGTTGCTGTGACGGCGGGGGAGGGGCCTGACGACATGTACCCAGAACCCCCCGCGGCACTGTTTTGCATCATCCGGGCATTGGGATCTCAACCCATAATTCCAATGGGCGGCGGAGACTGCGGGAACTGTGGGATAGCTACCCATAGTGCAATGCGCCGGAAGTCGACGCTAGCCTCGGTACTGTGGACGCGGTCCGCCGAACTAATGCACGTAGAGCATTTTATGTGGGGACACACACAATCGGCTGTATACAACCGATTTCTATAAAACCGGCTTCTATTAATTCGATCTAATTTCGTAGTGTAGACATACCCTTAGTTATGCCATTGTAAATCAGGAGTAACTACACTAAAGTTAATAGAGTTGCACCAATGTAAAACAAGTATAAGGAGAATCTGTTTATAAACTTTAAAAGATCAGACAGTCAAAGGAGCAAGTTTTCTATTTAACAAACTGATTTTAACAAGTTTCTACTGTAGAAAAATAAAATAGTATTAGTGCAGTATTTATATCTATCTGGAGTAATGCTTTACATAGTTAAACTGAAAAATATTACAGAGCTCTTCACTTGAACTCAATACCAATAGTTTAATGACTGTGTATATACACGCAAAATTGTCAACAATTACGCATCTAGTACTTTCTTGGGAGACTCAAGTAACTATGGAAAGTCATTTAGGAAATAGGCATAAACAATAACACTGGGCTTTGTTAGTTGTGGAATGAAAATGACAGTGCAAGGGGGCAGGCATGGAGTTGAGTAAATAAAAGGGAGAAATTACCCAAGAGAAAAGGGCTGAGTTTGAGAATAAATTCATTGGATAAGAGTATCTCTTCTGGTAAGGGGG
>NW_020683456.1:0-1237 GCF_002925995.2 Terrapene triunguis
CTGACAGACCTAACCAGAAAGAAACAGCCAAATGCAGTTCAGTGGACTGATGAGTGTCAAAAGGCCTTTAATCAGCTTAAGGCGACACTCATGTCTGACCCTGTGCTAAGGACCCCAGACTTTGACAAACCGTTTCTAGTAACCACAGATGCTTCCGAGCGAGGCATGGGAGCAGTTTTAATGCAGGAAGGACCAGATCTAGAATTCCATCCTGTTGTGTTTCTCAGCAAGAAACTGTCTGAGAAGGAAAGCCACTGGTCAATCAGCGAAAAGGAATGCTACGCCATTGTGTACGCGCTGGAAAAGCTACGCCCATACGTTTGGGGACGGCGTTTCCAACTACAAACCGACCATGCTGCGCTAACGTGGCTTTATACCACCAAGGGGAATAACAAAAAACTTCTTCGGTGGAGTTTAGCTCTCCACGATTTTGATTTTGTAATACAACACATTTCAGGAGCTTCTAACAAAGTGGCTGATGCACTCTCCTGGGAAAGTTTCCCAGAATCAACTGGTTAAAAATTGTTCTTGGAATGTGGGACATATTGTTAGTTTTTATATAATCAGTAGTATGTCTAAAGGTGCATGTGTCTTATTAAGTCTGTTTTCTTCTAGAGCTCCAGGAAGAAATCACAGCCAGTGTGGAACCGGCTGTCCAACACTATCTGTGATTTGGGGGGCGTGTCATAACTATAAAGGGAAGGGTAACAGCCCTCCTGTGTACAATACTATAAAATCCCTCCTGGCCAGAGACTCCAAAATCCTTTTACCTGTAAAGGGTTAAGAAGCTCAGGTAACCTGGCTGACACCTGACCCAAAGGACCAATAAAGGGACAAGATACTTTCAAATCTTGGTGGGGGGAAGGCTTTTGTTTGTGCTCTTTGTTTTGGTGGTAGTTCGCTCTTGGGACTGAGGGACCAGACCTCAATCCATGCTCTCCAAATCTTTCTGAACAAGTCTCTCATAGTTCAAACTTATAAGTAAACAGCCAGGCAAGGCGTGTTAGTTTTATCTTTGGTTTCTCAACTTGTAAATGTACCTTTTACTAGGGTGTTTACCTCTGTTGGCTGTAACTTTGAACCTAAGGCTAGAGGGGGGTCCTCTGGGCTCTTTAAGTTTGATTACCCTGTAAAGTTATTTTCCATCCTGATTTTACAGAGATGATTTTTACCTTTTTCTTTAATTAATTAAAAGCCTTCTTTTTTAAGAACCTGATTGATATTCCTTGTTTTTAGA
>NW_020683457.1:0-3507 GCF_002925995.2 Terrapene triunguis
CCCGGGACTCCCACACCTATCCAATCCCCCCGTTCCCCATCCCCTGACCGCCCCCTCCCCCCAGAACTTCCACCCCATCCAACCGCCCCTGTCCCCTGACTGCTCCCTGGGACCTCCTGCCCCTTATCCGACTCCCCGCCCCTTATCCAACCCCCCAGCCCCCTTACCATGCCGCTCAGAGCAGCATGTCTGGCAGCCACGCCGCCTGGCCAGAGCTAGACACGCTGCCGCTCTGCTCGGCAGGAGCACACCGCTCCGACGCCCAGAGCGCTGCCCACATGGGGACAGCAGGGGCGGGGCCGGGTGCTAGCCTCCCTAGTCGGGAGCTCAAGGGCTGGGCAGGACGGTCCCGCGGGCCGTAGTTTGCTCACCTCTGCTTTAGAGTCAACTCAGTCAGTCAGTGCTAACTCTCTGCAGGTGATTTGCATAATTCAACCCCATTGGTTAAAAGGAGTCAGCAAATGAAACTGCAGGTTTCAATGGGAGAGATGACCAAGGCAGGCAGCAGGCTTAGGGTTTATGCTCAGGGTTATTGGAGTGAGTGAGTGATGGGTGGCTGAGTTACCTCTGATGTCACAATGTTACTGCTCAGGCTCCTCTGCCTGCAGTGTCAGATGGGCAGTGACTGTCAGGGGGAAGGTTTTGTTGATCTAAAACTTGTAAAACAAGAAGAGCAGAAGAGGAATGGCTTAGATGATTTGACAATAAAATGTAGGTTTTGCGGCAGTATCCTGTGCAATTGCTACTGGTTCAGGGACAGACACAGCATTCCTGCCCCTGCCGCCTCCCCCGCCGCCCCGTTAGCTGGGCCTGCATAAACAGACAAATGTCCGACCCTCTAGTTATTCTCTTTTAAGACTGAGCAAATAACACACAACAGATGATTGATATGATTAATTTTGCTGCCTTTTCTCCTTTAATGGAATATGAGCAATTTATGATTCTCGTAAATGAAGTAGTTCTTCTAAAATGAAGGTGAATAAAAATAAATGGTTGTTTCAAAACCAAAAACCCAAAAGGGGATTTTTAAAAATTTTAATTGGATTTTTTAAATGTAAATTAAAAGCAGGTTTATTGGGGGAGGGGGGGAAAAGGCGGGGGGACTGAAACATAGAGAGGGGGAATGGCTTGCCCAAGGTCCCTTAAGTCAATAGGAAAACCACTAATGAAAGCCAGGAGTCCTGACTCCCAATCCCCTGCCTCAGTCACTACAAGAAGTCACACTTGGAGCCAGGGAGACTGGGAACAGGGTCCTGCTTGCCCTTCCCAGCTCTGGAAAGCAATGTTCCTCTGGGGGGTCAGACCCTGCCAGCTGCTGAACACCCACAACCCCAATCAGTGGGAACTGAAGGGGACTCATGCCTCATATGATTGGGACCTTGTGAAGTTTAGCTGGGGACGAGTTCGCAGGGCAAGCTCAGATGCCTTCCCAGGTTCTGTTCTTTCTCTAGTCTGGGAGGGCCTGTGGTCGGGAGGGGGGGGGGAAGAGGGAGCTGCTTGTCCAAACAGACTGAAAACCCCACTGCTCTGAAAAGATGAGACTCCCCCGGCGTCACAGTGGGGAGGGGGAACTTTGGGAGAAGCCTGTGTTGTGAGCTGCTGCCAGTGTGTGTAGATTGCAGTCCCTGAGCCCCGTGGTGGGGTGTGCAGTGAGGGGGAGTTGCCCCAGCGGAGGGGAGGTGGGGATGGAGCAGGCAGGCCCATTAGTGAGAGGCTGCCTTGACCCCAGACTCATGGCTGCTCCCCACTCAGTTCCAAGATGGAGAGGCTCAAGCAGGGCCTGGGGAAGAAGGCTGTGCAGGTGACTCCAGAGCCAGTGGGAAGCAGCTGCCGGCTTCCTCAGGAGGAGAGAGGCCCCTCTGTCCCTGCTGGCAGGGAAGCAGCTTGTGGCCAGGCAAAGCGGTGGAAGTGCCTGACATTCTGGAGGAGGAAGACACCAGCTCCCAGAGCAGGCCCTGAGGCACCTTCTGGGCCAACATGGAGGTGGCCCAGGATGCAGCCATGCAGGAGAGAGCCAGGAAAGGGCAGGAGCCGGGCAAGGCAGCTCTGGGGTTTCCTCTCCAGGAAGCAGAGGAGCCAGGAGCCCAGCGCCAGGGCCCAGGAGGAGCCATGGATTCCATGATTTTATGGGACCTCCATGACTTCCTGAAAATTATGATTCAGCTCCGGGTGGCAGAGCTAAGGCTTCAGCCCTGGGAGGTGGAGCTCAGGCTCCAGCCCCATATAGCGGGGCTTGGGCTTCCATGATTTATTGTTTATTGCCCACATCCTGCCCATGACTTTTATTAAAAATACCCATACCAAAATCTTAGCCTTAAATATGAGTCAACAATGTGATGGAGATGCAAAAAAGGCTAACTAAGATTTTAAGTGATTATAAGTAGCAGGCATAGAAATCAAAGTTGGTTACCTAAGTAATAAATATAGAAATGCAGTCTAAATTTTAACTTTAACAGACTAAGTAAGATTTGAATCAAGTTGTCTCTCACCCTAACAGATCCTACAGGTAGCTTACAGTTCCTTAATACACGGACTGGACACCCTTCCAGCCTGGGACCATTCTCTTCCAGACGATCTTCCAGGTGTTGAGATGGAGGTGGCGGGGAGAGAGGCCAAGAGATGATGTCACTGTCTCTCTTTTATGCTTTCTTCAGGATGCTAGAAAGATCCTTGCTGTAACGTGAGTTAGGTTGCCCCATTGCATATGTGCCTTCTACAAGAAGTCTCTGAGATAGAAGGCTGGGTGTTGATGAGCCATTAACACCTGTCTGGCCAGCGATGGCGGCTTCTTTGTCCCTCCTGAAAGTCCAGCTGTGGGCATCTCTCAACCTCATAACATATTTCAGTAACATGTATAGCAATACTTCATAACTTCACATACAATGATAGTACATAAAATCCACAGCATATTAAGGTCCAACAGATCCACACACTTAAAATGATACTTCACAAGGCATACTTTTTACAAAACAAACCATAATCACATGATAATAGTGAATATGAGGGGTCCAGGGTGCTAATTTGAGGTAAAGAGTGTCACACTGATCCATCCCATCTTCCATTCCTTGTTGTTTTTTTGCTTTCTCTTAATAGTTTGAGATGCTTGCTCATCCAACTTGGTCTGTAACCCTTCCCTACAAATGTTTCCCCTTGCTTGAGATTCAGGCTTCAGATAGGTTCTGCAACTTTGACTTAAAGTAATTCCAAGCCTCCTCCACAGTCAGATCCTTGAGTTCCTCAGTCTAGTCCAGTTCCCTAATTCCCTTACTTTTTTTAATTTGCTCTTTTGAAATTAAGAACCCTAATTGAAGATCTATTTTTTATCTTTCCATTTAGTTTAAACTGAATTAGCTCATGATCACTTGAACCAAGGTTGTCTCCTACAACTAGCTGTTCTAAGAGGGCCTCACTACTCATGAATGCCAAATCTAACATAGCATCAGGTCTTTTGGTTTGGTGGCTGTTTGGGGAAGAAATCTGTCAGCTATCACATCCAGGAAAATCTGG
>NW_020683458.1:0-1133 GCF_002925995.2 Terrapene triunguis
ACTGAACAAAGGCTGTGGGAGGGGTCGCTGAAGGGGAGTTTCAGGAGCTGGCTGGTGGAATGGCTGGGAGGCAGACGGGGCTCTGACCTCCCAAGGGGTCTGTGGGGCCCTGGGACCCCAAGATGGACCTAACCAGGGGGGGTCCTGTTGTCTGTGCCTGCAAGACCTGTCTTGGACTGTGTTCCTGTCATCTAAATAAACCTTCTGCTTTACTGGCTGGCTGAGAGTCATGGTGAATCGCAGGAAGTGGGGGTGGGGGTGCAGGGCCCTGAGTCCCCCCATACTCCGTGACAGGGGACAGGGCCTGTGCAGGAACGAAAATGAGCAGAGACGGGACCAGGCGCTGTCCACACGGCGAGATGCGTCGAGCGGCTTTAACACCTGCCCAGGCTGCTGGATGTTGCATTGTGAGGAACGTGACTGTCAAGGTTCCTTCCCCACTCTGAACTCTGGGGTACAGATGTGGGGACCTGCATGAAAGCCCCCTAAGCTTATTTCTACCAGCTTAGGTTAAAACCTGGTACGCTGCCACCACCAAGTGATTTAACAAGAGTCAGGGAAAGGACCACTTAGAGTTCCTCTTCCCCCAAAATATCCCCCCAAGCCCTTACACCCCCTTTCCTGGGGAGGATTGAGAATAATATCCTAACCAATTGGTTACAAAGTGATCAAAGACCCAAACCCCTGGTCTTTGGACAATGGAAAAATCAGCCATTAAAGGGTTAATGGTTAAAGGGGAGACTGCAGCGGGTAGTACTGAAAGGTGAACTGTCAGATTGGAGGGAGGTCACCAGTGGGGTTCCTCAAGGTTCGGTTTTGGGTCCGATTTTATTTAATCTATTCATTACTGACCTCGGAACCGAATGTAGGAGTGGGCTGATAAAATTTGCGGATGACACAAAGTTGGGAGGTATTGCCAACTCGGAGAAGGATCGGGATATTCTGCAGGGAGACTTGGATGACCTTGTAAATTGGAGTAATAATAATAGGATGAGATTTAATAGTGAGAAGTGTAAGGTGATGCATTTAGGGATGACTAACAAGAATTTCAGTTATAAGCTAGGGACGCATAGGTTGGAAGTGACGGAGGAGGAGAAGGACCTCGGAGTCCTGGTTGATCGCAGGATGACTAT
>NW_020683459.1:0-1493 GCF_002925995.2 Terrapene triunguis
TGGTCCTCCTGACGCCACCTCTCCTCCCGTTCCATGACTGCTCGGTGCATTTGTGACAAGTTCTCCCTCCACTGTGTCTGCTGGGCTGCCTGGGCTCGGGAGCAGCCCATTAGTTCTGAGAACATGTCTTCACGCGTCTTCTTCTTCCTCCGCCTAATCTGCGCTAGCCTCTGGGAGTGTGCTGACAGGCTGGGTTGGGAGACAGTCGCAGATGTGTCTGTGTGAATTGTAAAAAGGGAGTGAATTCCTGAGACAGATAAATGAAATTGTATACAAAGAACCTAGTCTTTCTCTGTGAACAAGACCATGCACTGAACCTCTCACATGCGCACTCAGGACAAGGTCGAATTTTCGGCCGTCGCCTTCAGTGCCTGTGGACTTGCGGAGGTCTTGGACTGTTCAGAGAACTGTGGCTGGAGACCTGAACTTCTGGAGCGGGCAATAATGGTAAGCCGCAGACTTGTGGCTGCTTAAAACTCCAGCAGTAGCACTGGCCTCCTTTCACATTGAAAGCAATGCCAGTCTCTGCTGCCAGCAATCAGGACAGCATCAACTCTGCCCCTGTCCCACCCCCTCGCGGCTGTCCCAGGGAAAGATCCCTGTATGCTGCCCCTCTCCCTCCACCGCGTGGCTGTAAAGCAGTCCCAATACTAACAGTCCCCTCCCTAATTCAAAGCAGGGCGTCATGAGCGACATCACCCTCCTGAGGATCCCGGACACCCAGAGAGAACGCATGCTGCGGGAAAGCATGCAGAAACCGGGGCCGTATGCCGCTATGTTATGTCGTGCGATGATCCCGGAGTACTTGATTGTGGCGTGGAGGGGACATGTCTGCTACCACGGAGGGCCCACTAAGATCGCCCTACCCCGGAACCTGATCAACAGGCTTGAGCTCTACCTCCACGAGACCTACGAGGAGTTCTCCTACGAGGATTTCTCGTCGATCCCCGGCCACATTGACCGGATTTTCGCGTAGGTGCACTGGGACTTTGGAGTGGAGCGTCTTGGGCCTGGGAATCATGTAGTAACGGACATTGTGAAAATTTTTTAAAACACTTGGGACTAAATTGAGAAGAGCCTAAGACAGAGAAATCATGAAAACCCATTTGTTACCTTTGTAAATATTCCTGTTTTGTACCTGATTATTTTTTTACTAGTTTACAGCACTTTTATAAATATACATTGTTAATAGTATAAATATTACCGTTCTGTTTTAAATAAATGTTTACATGTTTACAGCACTTACTGCTTGATCCTTCCCCTGATTCTGTGTCCGGGGTAAGGGATGGGGACGGTTGGTACGGGATCTCGGTAAGGGTGATGAAGAGCTCCTGGCTGTCGGGGAAATCAGCGGTGCCAGCGCTGTCGACTGCCTCGTCCTCCTCATCTCCTTCTTCATCTTCCCCGTCCGCTAACATGTCCGACGAGGAACCGGCCGCGGACAATATCCCATCCTCGGAGTCCACGGTCAGGGGTGGGGTAGTGGTGGCGGC